>NW_020955679.1:196461-242902 GCF_003031625.1 Empidonax traillii | reverse complement strand
TTTTTTTTTTTTTTTTTTTTTTTTTTTTTTTTTTTTTTTTTTTTTTTTTTTTTTTTTTTTTTTTTTTTTTTTTTTTTTTTTTTTTTTTTTTTTTTTTTTTTTTTTTTTTTTTTTTTGAGGGAGGGGTGTTAAATTTTGGTTTTGGTGAGGTTTCTAGTTTGCTTGTTTGTGGGGATTGTTTAAGAAATAAGTTGTAGTTGATTGATTAACCAAATAGAAAGATATTCTTACAGTAGAAAGGACCTTGAGGCTATGCACAAATACGAATTATGAACTCTACAAACAAAAACTGAGGACACTATTTTTAGATGTGCTTGCTGTTTGCTTTAAAAAGAGCTGTAGGTAGTTGAAAGTTTCAAAATCTAAGATCTATTTTCATACTTTTAATCTCAGAGGTCTTTTTTTTTTTCCTATGCAACAAATCTCCATGTTATTTTTTTTCTGACAAATGGTAAATACCAAACTATATATTTCTTCTCTGTAGGAAAAGTGGTACATATTTTTCATTTAGACATAATTCTCCACATTTACGACAGTAGCAAACCCAGAATGCATTTTAATAGAGAAAATAAAGGATTTTGAAAAATTTGGCACAGTTTCACAGCACAAGTATCATAATTGCACTTCCTTATGAAATAAGAACAGTTTCACCAGTCTGAGAAAGTTTCCTTATCCTCTTTTGAAAGAAAAAAAAAAATCTATTATTTACTTTCAGTGAAATGAATGAATCAATATATTGCAAGATCGAGAAGGATCTGAATTATTCCTTCAGTCTCAAAGATCTCTCTCACATGAAAAGTTTAGATTTTTGCCTGTCGGTACCTCCAGGAGAGTCAAGACCCTGGTGTCCCACAGTCTGTCATCTTCTTGTAATGAGACCCTTCACCAAGAGATTCACAAGGTTGGAGGGTACTCTGAGCACCCTTGTTAGGACTCAACAGAGTGAAGACCCCTCAGTGGGTCCTGCAAAGGTGTTATCTGATGCTGGCAACTTTAACAGTTTACAGAATAACACTCTTCATTAATATAAATTGTGACAGATTAATCAAATGTTGTTAGTGATAGTTTCTAACTGCAAAAATATGTTTTAAAGCAATCTACTTATACATATATTAGGCAAGCACAAGCTCTAAGACAAAGAAATCTACTAATATGCTATGAGGTAAGCACAAGCAAAAGCTCTAGTCCTAAAAGCAGCACTTAATCCGCATAGAGTATAACTCTCACCCAAGGTGTCCCTGTGGGGGGAGAAGATGGGTTCAGCCCATCAGCTGACCCCAGCAGTTTCGGTAGTCTTCTCCAATTTTGCCAGTGTCCCCAGCTTACTTTTATACTATTGCTTTATATTTGGGTGCAGCTTGATGGCTTTATTCATAAATATTTTTTATTTTCGATTGGTGTAAATTCATCATGCCATACCTAAAGGGAGGGGGGTATCATGGCTTGGCACCTGAGGAGGGGTTTTCGACATGGTGGTTGGTTCAGCATCAGAACACCTTTATTCTCTCTTGGCTGACAGGTATTGTAGGGTCTCAGTACCTTAATGCTCCCCCTTTCTGCTGGGATTTGAAAGGAGGGAGGACACACAGTCTCCACTTTGTTCCATGCTCTGTTCTGTTCCTCTGAGCAGATGTTTATCATTATACTAGGGAGCATGTCAGCCTCAGTCTGGCCAGGGAGTTCCAGCTGATTTTTACCCTAGAATTCTGAATCTCCTCCAAATTTTAACCCTATCCATCATCCCACAGTCTCTAATTAAAATATTGATAAACCATCTATGATGTTATTGTATTTTTACTGTAATTATGAAAAATTACATAGCTCATCTCAAAATTATGAAAAACTGTGGCTCAATTAATCATCTTTTTTTCAAATTTTTTTGCCGTCAGAAAATATGTATTGACATAACTAAAACAATGACACCACATGAGTGCAAACCCTCATAAAAGAACAGTAAAACAAGATCAGTAGTCCTAAACTCAATCAGGTTAAAACTATATTGCTAAATTTATATAAAAAGGGATTTGTTTCAGTCATTAATGCAACAACATCATTTTGCATGATCACAATATGACTAATTTTAAGATTACCAATGTATTTTTCCTAATGTGGATATTGAAATTTTCATAGATAACAAGTTTATTAGAGAAAACTGTAGGCATAGATAGTGAAATTTATTGATAGATTATACGATTATTTAATCTGAATTTTTTAAAGTGGGAAATAGCATTTGAGCTTTGGGTTGGGTTTTTTTGTTTGTTTCTTTGGTTGGTTTTTTTTTGTATCTGTGCAATACAGAAAAATTAATTTAGTGAGTTTATGAGGTCATCTTTTCTTACATAAAGTAATTGTCTTACATTCTTGTCATACACAAGAGTTTACATAGATAGCAAAATTTTAGAAATCCATTTAAAGACAATGGTTTTTAGTAGACCAAACCTTTTCAAATATGTATTTACCACTTTGGCTAAGATGTGTGCTGACAAAAAAGAGTAGACCCTCTATCTCAGAGGCAACAGTAGAAGTATAATTTAAAAGTGTTGAGTCAAAGTTAACATGGTTCATGATCTCTGTATTTAAGATCTGAGTGCTCAGCTGCTCACCAGTGAGTTTAAACACCTAAATTCATTATGGTATTTTCACTGTCTCTAACCATTAGAATGGGGAATATCAAGGTAAAATCTGTTTTGGGTGTACAATAAATAAAATGAAAGCAAATATTTTGGACATTCATTCCTACCACTCACAGGCAACTAGATTTAGTTATTGCTGCCTAATAGTGCTCACAATTTAAATTTTTTTCTACTTATGACATAAGCTCTGATTAAATTTATATTTAAAGTTGGAACACTACACAGGCAACTCATTTCCAGTTTTCTTCTTGTATCTTTACAATAAACACAGTTATATAAAAATTAATATTTAAAACTTTCACCTTTTTTTCTCCGGATGATCTTTTTGTTTTGGATTCAGTAAAAATGAAAATACTTGGCTTTTTTGCTTTAATATTTTCTATTTATTAATTAATCTGAAATAGGATTTTGTGAGATCAAATTTTATTTATATATAAAATACATTAAAGATTCTAATGACTAGTATATCTTTCCTTTTAGTATTTATGTGATTATATAAAATGAATAAGAGTTATTGTGTGATGACTTTTAGAAAAGCAATACTGCTTTTCTAAAAAGAATAATTTCTTCTGTTTTGTTGGTTACACACTTTTTGAAATATAATTAGTCAGAGTAAAGCACAATTTGTAGTAACTAGACCTAAGAGAAGATGTCTGATTCTTTGGATATCAATAATTCAGAAGACATTTAAATGCAATTTTATAATTCTAAGATGTTGAAATGATCTTCACAAAAAAATTAGGAAAAATAACACAAGAGTATTCAAAATAGCACATTTAACTTTATCAGCTGTCTGAATATCATCCATATTTTGCAGGTAAATGAGCATCATTTAGAAAGTAACCTTATTGTATATGATTTGATATGCTAAACTTGTGATTTTGTAATAGTACAGGCACCAGATATAATTTTGTCCATATTCTTCAAAAGTATCTAAAATCAGTCGCATATTTTGATTATTATAAAATATAAAAAATATTATCAAAATATTCTAAAGACAATATTTTATATTATCAAAATATTGTCTTTAAAATTATTATTATCTTTAGCATTATGGATATAGGTGCAATAAACAGCTTTCTTGGGCATTTTGGCCCCATATAATTGTCCTGAAATCATTAAAGTCTTTGAGTAACTTCAGGGAAAAATATGATTTTGTGTTTGTAGGCCTGTGTCAAGTTCATAGTTCCTCTTGTCTCATACTTTTTTTCTGGAAGCACTTCTGATCATTTCAAAAGTTATAAAATCTGACTGTGTAAGTAGAGGAAACAGGATCTGAAATCCAAAATCGTCTTCTGTGACTCCTTGTAAGATCACAACCTTTTGCCACATGTAGGATACTAAGGGAAAAAAATCATCTTTGCCTTTTTTTCTCCGTGCTGACACAACCGAGAAATTATTTACCTCAAAAAAGTTATTTCTTTTGACTGACATCTGGTTTTGTGCTAATGTTTACCATGGCATTCATGAACAACAGTGATCAGTCATTCAACAAGTCTATAATATAGACCTTAAATTGAAAGTAGGAGTAAGAGAATAGAAATATATTTGTGAAAACTACCCTTGAAGAGGGCAAGCACTGTTTTTGCCAGGTGTGTTTGGTAAATCCCATGCCAGAACATTTAATTTCTCTTTATCACTAGAGTCTTCAAACTGCCTTGTCATTTTCATTTTCACACCTTTTAATTGCTTTTGTTCTGAAATTTGTCCTTTTCACCTTTGTGTGTACTTTTGGTCTGTGTTAAACTTAGCTTGGAACCTGAGAGTTATAAAAGGGAAAATCATAAAAGACTGGCTTGGGCAACAACCTGTGGGAGAGATTGTGTTTAAATAGGCTGTAGAGACTTTTTATATGTCATCAGAATGAAAAGTAGAAAAATATGGCTAGTTGGTAGAACAAACAAATTTTTCTTAATATATAAAGGCAGCTCAGGGTGAAAGAAAAAGATCCAGGCCATTGAGCTGAATGATTTGCATGAGAAGGCAAAGGAATGCTAGAATATTATCAGACAGATACTCAAAGTGATAGGAGCCAGAATTGCTTTAAAAGGCTGAAAATGAAAATGTTCCTAATCCTTTTAACACCATATCCTTCATTTAAAAATTTATTAGTTTTGATTATTTTTCATTAGTTTCTCCTTGTTTATAGTGTTTTTCAACCTTCCCTATTGTTCCACTCTAATACGGAAAGAAAAGAAGGCACAGCTTCTGATGTCTGATCATGTTTGACATGTAACCCACATCTTGCAATAATTCTTCATTGCTGTTTTTACTGATCACTACCTTGCTAATTCCATACTTCAGAATCTTTGAGACCAAGTACGCTGTATATCAAAAACTCCTATTGCTGAGGCTGCTGAAGTTTATCTCAAGTACTATTTATCTCAAATTTCTCCGGGGTACCTCAAATGGACTGTAGAATTGCTGTTTAATGTTCAGGTCTGGAAATAGTGATATATATTTTTATGGATTTAATCAAGTCAATGTGCTAGCAATCGCATGGATGAGCAGAGGTATAGGGGCTGACTTTTTTGCCCTACAAATGATCTCTCTTGAAGAGGTTATCCAGTCTGCTAGAGGTAGGAATTATCAGAGAACATACACTGCTGTCCTCCACAGGATTTCTGTAATGTATGAACCATAAAGTAATGCATGGAAGAAAATGAAATTTATATTTTACAATTTGGAATCAGCAAGATCATAGGTTCAAATCTTTACAATGACATTGCTATATGAAACAGTACAGACAGTACAAGCTAAATAAAAAAAGTGAAAGCAAAATCAGTGCTCTAGAACTGTCTTTTTAAGCAGCCTATGTGGACATTATCTATGCAGCAAAATGGAAAGTTACTTGGCAGTTTTGTTTTTGTGTTTCTAACTATTTACACACAGGCTGTTTGGTCTGCTTTTTAGAAAAACATTCCCTGCAGAGTATCAGTGAAAAGCATATGTTCAATAAAAGATGTTTTTACAAGAAATCTGTACTTTTTCACTTAGAAGTTGTTACTAGGGGAATAAAAAATAAAAAAAAAAAAAGCCCTTCAAAGTTACTCCATGAGTAAATATAAACATGCAATGCCTTCTTTTGAGGAAAGTCTGCAATAATAGTTACCGGCCTTATAGATAAGTATGTTTGTTTGAATTTACTTTAACCAGTCAAGATGAATATCAGAGGTAATGCTTTGTTCTTTAGCCAAATTTACCAAGGTGAGAACAGTGACCTTTGGGACAGCCTTGGACCATCACTAGTTCATAATCAGCACTACATAAGTAAGTGAATTTAAGCCTCACAGATATTCCTCTGAGGTACAGTTCCATTCCTGTATTCCTGAGCAATGTGGACAAGCAGAGGTTGGTGTTTCACTTTCTGTCTGTGTAAATCGACGCATAGATCAAATTGTCACTACATTAGGAAATAAACAGGTGGTAATAAATCTGATGCATTTTAGTTGAGTACCAACACTCAATATGAAGCAAGATTAAATTCAAAATTTTGATCCTGTATAACCATTCTCTATCACCAAGCCCTCTAATGTAGCACTCTGTATCTCTCCTTTAGATGAGAATTTAATGATGGCTAATCCCACTTGAACTTTCACCAACCTAACAACTTTTATATTTGTGGTTTATTCTCACAGACAACTGCCACTGAATATAACTACCCTTAAAAATATTTCCCCTAAATTCATGACTCTTAATTCAGAAGTCTCACAGTCAATTTATACTACAACTACTCACTGTTCAGCTGCTGAAACTCAGTAATTTAATTAATTTAAGTAATTTAATCTTGGAGAATATCAAGATCATCATACCTGTCATCATTCTTTAATTTTTTCAATGTATAAAATGCATAACAAAGGCTTTGCATAGCTGCAAAATATGACACTACTGCATAATATGACATTAATCACGAGATAACGTAAAAGATAAAGGATAAAAGAAATGAAGAAACTGTGAATTAAAAAAAATATCTTCACACAACTTTAAAAAAAAATATATATTGCTGTTTCTTTCTGCCTTCCAGTATCTCTGAGGAACATTAAAGCTGCTAAGGATAGAAAAGCATTTGATTCCTAATAATTATATATAGGTAGCCAGAGGCTGGTACTTTGTAAAGAATCTTTAACTGTGAAATGTCTTTTGGCTCAGTGACTGAAGGTAAAATACATACATACCATATATTTTGGGTACCATTCTGTAACTTTTTTACTCTTTCAGAAAAGACACAGGCATGTATAAAAGGCTTAGACTCACAAATCCAGTCAACAGGCTTTATTTTCAGCAGTAGTAGAACTTGCATTCATTTTCATCTCTGATTTGGAAAAGGTACTATTTATATCACTCACCTCTTTGGGAACTATTAAGCTAATGACAATTCTTCTGGCCTATTTTCTTTCTCACAAAGTTTGTAATTGAGACCAACTGATTTTGCAGCTCATGCATTTCCAGAAGGAATGGAGGAAAAGGAACATTTGTGTGTCTCATGTTCAGTATTGATATCCACATTTACATGTCTCATTGAAGGTGTAAAACCTTCTGTTATAACTGTTGCAACTGACAGTGATCTAGAATTCTCCTTTTTTCTTTTATTCTCTTTTTTTTTTTTTTTAAAGCTGACACACTATATCTAGTATAGTTATAACATATCTAGTCATGCCCTGCCATGATTTTTGAGTTTAAAAAATAATTGAACTCTAAAAGCATCAGGGTACAAGCTTATCATTACATGACTTACTGAAATTGTTTCTAGGACCATCTGGAATGAGATCCTGGCATTAACATGACTATGAGTTACCTGTGTGACCTCTATTTGCAATCTTTGTTCGCTCTTCATCATCTCTAATGTGTTTGGACTCCTACGTAGTTGCATAATATCAAACTACTGCTGAAAAATAAATCATCTTATGAAAAATTGTAAACCTATGCCTAGACTTTTTTGGAAATTTTAGGAAAACAGGAACTGCTTTTAAAGACAAATGTGAGGTTTCCATACATATTCTAAGAAGTGCTTTGCCCTAGCTGGCTATACCATTTTTCTGAATGAAGTGATGAAAGCTTTTTACATTTTCTTTACAAACAGTAACATCTCTGAAGGGGTATAAGAACAATATTTCCTTTTTTTTGGAAGTAAAGCAAAAAAGGGAGGCAAAAAGCAGTCTCCCAACATAAGTCTTTCAAAGAAGTAATCTGTTTTACATCACAGTCTCCATTCTTTCTGTTGCAGGTAGTAAAGCCTCAAAAAACACTCTTAAAAGAAGTTGCATCTATCTAAAAAAAGAATTTATAATTCCTTCAAATCAGAGACTGTTAGGCCAAGATATTTCTCAAGAATAAAAATTGTTGTTTATAACCTGCATTCAATTTTCAGCTGTAAAACCCTCCAAGATTCTACTCAAATGGGACCAAATTTAAATTTTTTTACCTGTCATGCATGCTTCTGCATTCACAAAGCTATTTGCTGCTGTTTATCTTTGATCTTATTTGGCAGGAGGAGTGGAGGGGAGGGAGAGGTAATATGTTCTACAAGAAATGTGCTCCAGAAAACTTGTTTTAGAATCATAGAATGGTTTGGGTTCTAAGAGACCTTAAAGATCATCTAGTTCCAACCTCCCTGCCATAGGCAGAGACATCTTCCTCTACACTAGTTTACTAGGAACTCCATGCAACCCTGGTCTCCCCAGAGCCTTCTCTTCTTCAGGCTGAAAAACTCCAGCTCTGCCAGTCTGTCTTCATAGGAGAGGTTCTCAAACCTCGTAATGATTTTTGTGACCCTTATTGGGACCCACTCCAACAGGTCCACATTTTTCTTGTACTGAGGTCACCAGACCTGGATGGAGTACTCTAACTGGAGTCTCACAAGAGTGAAAGAGCAGAATCACCTCCCTTTGCTGATGTCCACTTCCCTAATGCATCCCTCCACCTGCTGTCCATGCTTCCTTTGATGTGCCCTGGGATGCAGTTGGCTTTTCTTGTCTGCATGTGCACATTACTGAGTCATGTCCATCTTTTCAGCTACTGGAACCCCCAGGTCATTCTCTGCAGGACTCACGGCAATGAGTTCTTCTCCCAGGCTGTTCTCATGTCTGGGTTTGCCCTGAACCATATGCAGCACCTTGCACTTGTGACTCACTGAACTTCATGAGGTTCTCATGGGTCCACTTCTCCAGCCAGTCCAGCCTCTACCTGGACATAGAGCCACTGACCACAACTCTCTGGCTGTGTCCATCCAGTCAATTTGCTATCCAGTGAATGGTCCACCCTTCAAATCCACGTGTCTCTAATTTGGAGGTAAGGATGCCATGTGAGATCATGTTGAAAGCCTTACAGAACTCTAGGTAGATGAGAGCAGCCTGTCTTCCCTTGTCAGCTGTTGCTGTCACTCCATCATAGAAGGCCAATGGATTGGTCAAGCATGATTTACACTTTGTGTAACCATGAGGACTATCTTGGATCATCTCCTTTTCTTGGATATGCCTTAACGTTGCTTCCATGAGGATCTGCTAAATAATCTTCCCAGGCACAGAGGTGAGACATACTGATCTGTAGTTCCCTGGGTCTTTTTTTCTCCCTTTTTTAAAGCTAGGGTGAAGTTTCCCTTTTTTTTCAGTCAATAGCACTCTGTAAGATGGCCATGAACTTTCGAATTGGATGGAGACTGGTTTGGCAACAACATCAGCCAGCTCTCTCAGGACCCTGGAATGCCTCTCATCAGTCCCCATAGACTTGTGGCTATGTTTTTTTAAGTGGTTCCAAACCTGCTTTTCACTCTCAGTGGGAGGGACTCTGTTCCCCCAACTCACTCCTAGAAGTTCAGGGATTTGAGAGACATGGGAAGCCTGATGGCCAGTAAGATTCCTTGAGTACATCAGTCTTCTCCATATCTGTTGGCGTCATTTTGCCCTTTTCATTTCTCAGGGGGATTTACTCTCTTTGGTCTGTCTTTTCTGACCTAGGTACTTACAGAATTCCTTCTTGTTATTCTTAACATCCCTTGCCAAGTCTCATTTCATCTGTGCCTTGGCTTTCTTGACATGATCCTTACACATCCAAACCATATCATATTGTTTTCCTGGATTGCACGTCCTTACCTCTACTGGCTGTGCATTTCCTTTTTATTCCTGAGTGTGAGAAACAGATCCTTGCTCAGCCATGACAGTTTCTGGCTGACCTTGTTCTATTTCCTTGGAAATAGAGCTCTTGCACTCTAATAAAAATGACCTAAAAGAGTTCCAGCTCTGGTCAGCCCCTCTGTCTCTAAGGACAGTTTCCCAGTGTATCTCATCCACAAATTCTTTAAACAGTTGGAAGTTTACTCTTCTAAAACAGAAAAGTTGGAATAATGGCATCATAGTCTAGGGCTATGAATCACAAATAAAACAAGCTTAGATCTGTGATCTAAAAGTTCAAAAATGATACCAGGTCAAGAAGCGGTGGAGAAGCCAACCCTAAAGGATATTTTCCAGGGCAGGAAGCCAAGGTTAATTTTAAGACTAAAGAAGATTTATTGCATATCTGGGAATGAGAGTTGAACTGAATACAGAACTATAAGATAGAAAGATTAAACAGATTTTGCAAACAAAACTGTAAAATCTAGCTGTGATTTCAAAGGTAATGAATAACTGGGAAAAAGAGATGGAAATGTCTCAACTTGGTCATAGAAAGGATACTTATCTGAGAAGACAATATCCTATAATCATAAAGAATTCTCATGCACTTCTGAGATTGGACACTGATAGACAGAACTCAAAAACTACTTACCTCTAGCCATACATTATAAAGTCTCCGGTTTAAACCTTTGTTTGTACATAAGTGATTATTAATGGATTATTTGAAATCCATTTGCATTACTTCTAGCAGTGACAGGTTTGTTAGAAAGCAGTTACTGAGACTGAGCAAGTTAGTACTTCTTCATTCACAGTGAATACAGGAAATGCATTTCTCTCTGTTGTATCAATTTCTTCTAATGGTGCTGACAAGGACATTATTTTACGGAGTCCAGACGTCACAGAGGAGGTAAGCTAATAAAAATTACAAAACCTTAAAATAGCCAGTCACAGCTGCTATTTGGCTCAAAGTAACATGAAAAAGCCCTTCAGCACTTCAGAATTGCATGATTTAAAAAGAATGCATGAATAAATAAATATCACCCTTAGTCTTCTTTTGTTAATCATGTTTCCCTTAAATACCAAAGGTATATTAAATGAGTTCTGTCTACACAGAATGAGCCTTGTTCTCATTTACTCTTTTGTGTTCTTCCTCCTCACACAATAAAAATGAGTA
Organism: Empidonax traillii; assembly: GCF_003031625.1. Classification (NCBI taxonomy): domain Eukaryota; kingdom Metazoa; phylum Chordata; class Aves; order Passeriformes; family Tyrannidae; genus Empidonax; species Empidonax traillii. The sequence continues at coordinate 231,989 of NW_020955679.1, read as the reverse complement.
TCTTTGAGAACATGTAGATTACACCATGTTTTCCCTCATGATTCATGGATGAGGTATAGGCTTGCCTTTCATTTGGTTTGTATGTTATATGCTCACTTACACCAGTGTGCAATGAGAGTCAAGTAGCTTTTTCTGTCAACAATATCCACTCGAATCAAAGAAACTTGCTTTTTGAACTGAATATTAAGAGTCTGGGAAATGTAATAAGCTTTTTTATTTACCTGGCAATAATCAGAAATAGAGCCAAAATATTAGCTGATGGTAGATAGACCTTAAATCAATACAGAAAATTAATTTACGAAACAAGTTATTTCTGAATAAGTTATAAAATAATCTTTGATACCCATTCTCATTAGAAAAATACAATTACAGTTTACATTCTATGTACTTATAGAATTTCTCCAGGGCTTTATCAGATACTGCTCCCTCACAAACTTGCCAGTCAGTCTCTCACTTGCTCTGAAGATTCATCAGGAAAAGAATAATTTTTCAAGCTGGCAGACTGTCTCACAGGTGCTTGTATCCAGTTTTAGTATTTCTTCACATTGGTTAGTAGTTCACTCCATGACTTTTAAAAAAAAAAAAAAAAGTGCACTTTGAGAGAGCTGCTCATGAGAGGGCAATAAAATCTAGACCTCAGATTCTCCTGTGTTCTAATGAAATCTGCTTTGTTACAATATTATGTAAACAGTGCAATGGAGCAAAGAGAGGGGAAATCATATGATATAATGAGGCTATTGGGTGTATGGATTTAGTTTTTACTGTTTTAAATTTTCTGGCAGACTGCCAAAGTGGTTAGCAAGACAAAGACAAGGTTAAAAACAGATACTGTCCAGGTGCATAGTCTTGGCTCAGTCTCTGGAAATTTTTTTACTTTTTTTCCCTGCAAACTAGGTACTGCCCTTGGGGAACACATAGCTCTATGAAGCAGGGTGGGTGTGAAAGGACTGCTGAGGACTCTAGTAACCATTATACAGCATAATTTCTACAATGTTTTTTAATGTGTTAAATTTTATAGTCTCCATTTGGTTATTGTAAAGGAATTCTTTCTTCCACACACATATTCTCCACATTTAAATTGTCTTCAAATCAATGTGTCTTTTTGAAGTCAGTTTGCTTTAAGCATTATTCATCTCAGAGCAGGAGATGGAGGTGGATCAATAGTGCTTTCTCATCAGTCTCCATCTTTCCAGAAAAGCACAGTGGATTACTGTTAGAAAATGAGAAAAGAAAGGGTGAATGCATTATTCCTTTAGAACTTTGCCTTGTGGTTGTTTTCCCAATGCAATAGTAAATGATTGTAGCACATCATGCAAAAGTAAATTTTCCATTTTGAACTCCATGTGGCATTTAGCTGTGTACAGAGACAGAAAAAATAAACTCTATTATTTTTGTTCGTACAATGAATCCTGTAATTAGCTATTAAATTAATTACTAATTTACTTCGAAAATTCTAAAGGTTTAATTGAGATACCTATACAGAAAGTACAGTAAAGCGAAATTATTTGATGGGGTTTTTGCTTCCTTCTTGAAACAAACTTAAGGCTCACACTTTATTTCCTGATTTTAGTGTCATAGAACTGAGGCATTCAGGAACAAGCATGAGTATAGACAGAGATATGACAGATAAATTTGAAGATTATGCAGTTGATAATAATGGATTAGTTCCCAAAACTGACACAGTATTACAAGAATCCTATATCTGCAAGTTACTCATAGTAAGAGCATTTCTCCTTCATCAGCAACAATATAAAATATAAATTATCTCTCTGTAGGGATTAGAAGGACTTGAGTTATCTTACAAACCTCAATACAAATTTTACTCCTGTGATGATGGGAAAAAAGTTATCAACCTTTGTTAACTTTCCTTTTTGCTTGAATAAACCTTAAAGAAAAGTTTTTATTCACAAGACGAGAGTGTTATCAGCGCCTTAGAGATTCTCATCGCAGTTTGTTTCTTCTTGTGACAGCACAAACAATAATATATTACAAAGGTTCATATATTGTTACAACTGAATATGTGGACATGTATTCCAGTTAGGGGATTAGAGATTGCTGTGACAGGAGTGTTTAGAGGACTGATAAATCAAGGTGGTTTCAAACTTCAAGAATAAAACTTTAATAGATTAATTCATTCATTACGAATACACCGCATGGTAATCTTTTTTTCCTACACATTAGTAACCATTACCACTATGAACTCACACAACTTAACAGCTATGTCTGAAGTTAGGGGTGAGCATACCGTGCCTGGAGCTGATGTCGTAGAGTGCACCATGATTGCCATGCTCCTTGGTGATACTGAGATGTCAGAATCAGGGTGACCAGGCTGGAGAACCCTTTGGTGAGATAAATCAGAGAGGAGATTCCTGTCTTCTCCTCCTTCTTCCCTCAATGTTGGTGTTTTAGCCTTCTTGCTCCCCCTTTCCTCACCAAATAGGGCTTATCTTGCCTTTGAATTCCCCATTCATCCTTCTGGGGTATTTGGCAGGATGTCCTGCCTATCAGTTGTACCTTCTGCTCATCTTGTTCTTTACCTTGCAGGTTCTCAGTTGTCTTCTCCCTTCAGCTACACCAACTGTTCTTGGCTCCGTTGGTGGTCACAATGCTACCATGTCTACATAAAATGCTTATATGTGATGTTTGGCTATGCCATCATAGCATTACAAAGCACTCACATGCTGCTGGTTACACTATTTTAGTACACTTATAATTCCTAGTTGTGATTGTATCCTGATTAGGTTAGGAGAAATGGTACGCTTCGGTTACATAGGTGGTACAGACAGCTCTCTGCTTAAAATATAATATCAAAGATTGCAGATTACAAGGTGCTTTATGTCCTTGAAATGCACTTAACTTACATTGTGCATTAAGTTGCCATTATCTACGAAATTACAAAGATTTTGTGAAATATTTGTCAGTGTCTGAAAATATGTAGCTCTCTTTTTAAATGTTCAGCTCGCCAATAATTGCTAATTATAGAATGCAGTGAAAACTAGAGTTAATTTATGGCCCTGAGTGCTTCCTAGAAAGGTACCATGATATATTAGACTATGCATACAGCATCCACATTGGCATTTAGATGAAATTATGCAGCAATTAGTCTATAAGCGCAGAAAGGAAAACCAGATTTAAAATACAATCTTTAGCAAATAATATGATTAAAAAGTGGCCTACAGATATATATAAAAAAAGAAAGGATGATCTTGTGTACTACTGCAAGTTTTAAATAGGATTGAGGTGTGATTTTTTTAAAAAATTGACATAATCAAATGTGTAATGTAGAGATTAAATAAAAAACCAGAAGTATATTATCATCTACTTCTATTAATAATTTGTCACTTCTATGCATATTTGATCATTTAGGCTTCATCTTACTTTCTGATTTTCAGGAATATTATCTCTATGATGAAGGGTCTTAAAACATGATATTGTTTGATTAACTTGCAATGTGACAAGTAGACAAGAACTATGCATATTTTACAAGATATGAGTTGATACCGATATCAGTTTTGCTTTTTTGCCTGAGAAGGAGTTTTTATAAAGATACGAGAGATGTAGTTGTGTTGATTTTCTACAGCATTCTGCGTTTGCAACAGATTTTTATATTTGACTAGTCTTGTCTATTTTAATCAATTGCTAGTAAATCTAGTTCTCTGTTCATTTCTCAAATTTATTTCTTTTCATTTTTCTTCAGTGTTTCCTAGTAGAAAGAGGAGAAAAAAAACTTAAACACCCTTAAAAACAAAACAAAATGGAATATTATTGCACTTCTTTATTTCATCCAGCTGATAAAGAAGACTGCCATTGGCATGACGAAGTATGTCCTACCAGAATTTTTGCCAAAATGTCAAGATTTAAAAAATTAGTAGTTCAGATCAAACATTCATATGTGGAGTTTTTAATATAGGCAAGATAAATAGGAAGTATTATTTCACATGGTGATAAGGAGATAAAAGAGAAATGTAGTTTTGTCTATTTTTTCAGTTCATTTGTTTTTTTGACAGCAGCTAGCCTTAAGTGAAATATTATTTCACCACTTTGATTTATTATTATTGTACACTTACCTGGAGAAGCTCTAAAGTACCACTTATGTAGGGTTTATCATAACAGAAGACTACTGTTTTAAAATACTTAATTAAAAATCCAAAAGTAATCAATAGTATTTCTTTAAATGACACACACTTTAGACTAACAGTGATTCATTAATAACTTGAGGTGTTCCTGTGATCTAGAATTAACACAATCCCTGTATTTAAATTCCTGAAGAAGTATAAAGAGTTTAAAGGAATAGAAAAAAAACATGGAAGCTGAAAGTATCGCTCAGTGCAATAAAAGATCTGTTCTGCAGGAAAGGAAGAGCTTCAGATTCGAAGATTTTCACATCAGTAACTTTCATGAAACATTAAATTCAGTTCAAATCTAAATTTCTGAGAAGAAAAAATATATCCATAGAACTATCCACAACCAAATTTTGTTAAACATGATTGAGGATAGTTTTGCATAGGAATGCAAAAGAAATGCTACCTGGGTATAAATGCTGTTAGAATGTATATTATGTGGATCCTAAACTAAAATGATTCTTAAGTACTGAAAGTGAGTTAGGAAAACTGATTATACAAAAAACGTCCAACTTGTGGTAGGTAGTTTGAATGTTATCCCAAAATGGTACTTCTAATAAGGAGCATCACAGCACTAAGACACACAAATTGCCACCTGCTGTGCCATCGTTACAGCAAGTACAGAGGTGGTAATTATGGGAATTATAGAAAATAAACGTAGAAATCCTGCTGTTTCCAAACACCTGCTGATAGGTAGAATGCCTGCTGATATTTTCCTTTGAACATAATTTTTTGTTTTGTCTCCATCTTCAGAAGTAAGCAAATGTTGCGTACAGCTGAAGTCCTGTTGAAGTGGTAGACCAGATTAGGGAGCATATTGCAACCTACATTTAAATCCTTACCACGTGAGTTTAACCACAGCCTTTAATATGAGCACAATGAAGTGCTATCCACGCAGTGCTACTTCCCAGACTCAGGGAAAGTGAATACCAGTGAAACTTAAGATGTGAAATAATGAAGTTCCATACAAATAGTTAAATTTAGGCTGATGGAGACAGATTTCTAGTTTGTGACATAATTTAAGTGATGCCTACAGTAATCGTTTAGAACAGAGGTTCAAAACAAGATAGTTGAAAAGTAACAACATTCACTGTGTATTTTTAACAGTTTTTCCAATCATATACACTCATGGAGTGAATTTCTTATTCAGTTCACGCTGTGCTATTGAAGGGTGCCCAGTATTGCACACGGTTTGAGTATTTTTCCCGTTACATTAGTTTGGGAACACATAGACAATTCTTGGTGTTTCCAAATGCAAGTGACATTGTGTATGAAGCAATGTATTTTCATTTTTTAACTCAACAGCAAGAAATTTAAGAAGTTGTGAATAAATTGTTTTTATGACATTAAAATAGAAATTAAATGTGTCTCAATTAGATGTATTGGATTTGCATGACAAGGTTTTGGTAGCAGAAGGACTACAGGGATTTTTTCTGTGAGAAGCTCTCAGAAGCTTCCCCTGTGTCTGACAAAATGAATACCAGCTGTCTCCAAGGTGGACTCACCGCTGGCCAAGGTGGTGGCAACACTTCTGGGGTAACATTTTTAAGAAGCAGGAAAAAAAGAGAAAACTGCAAAATTGCAGACAGAGAGAGAAGTGAGAGAAACAGCCCTGCAGACAGCAAGGTCAGTGAAGAAGGAGGGGCAGGAGGTGCTCCAGGTGCTGAAGCAGAGGCTGTCCTGCATCCTATGGTGCAGCTTGTGGTGAGACAGCTGTGCACCTGCAGCCTGTGGAGGTGCATGGGGGAGTAGAGATCCACTTGCAGCCCATGGAGAACTCCATGCCAGATCAGGTGAATGTCCAAAAGAGACTGTGACACTGTGGGTGAACCACAGTGGAGAAGTCTGTTCCTGAAGGACTGCATTCCATGGGAGAGACCCATGTTGGAGCTGTTCATGAAGAGCCATAGTCTCTGAGAAGGACTCACGTAGAAGCTGATGGAGGGCTGCCTCCTGTGGGAGGGACAGCATGATGGAGCAGGGGAAGGGTGTAAGTAGTCCTTCCCCTGAGGAGGAAGGAGTGACAGAGACCATGTGTGATGAACTTACCACAACTCCCGTCTGCCCCTATTTGAGGGGAAAAGGAGGTAGAGAATTAGGGTGTGAAGTTAAGCCCAGGAAGAAGATAAGAGTGGGGGAAAGGTGTTTTAAGATTTTTTTAAAATTTATTTTTTAAATTTTATTTTACTTTTATTTATTTCTTTATAATCTCTTTATTTGTTTTTATCTTCTCTTTGTCCTGCTCTGACTTGGTTGATAATAAATTACATTAATTTTCTCCAAGTCTGTTTTACCCATGGTGAGTGATCTCTCCCTGTCCTTATCTCTACCCACTAGCCTTTCATTCCATTTTCTCTCCCCTGTCCAGATGGGGATAGGAGTGATACAGTGGCTTTGGTGGGCACTGGGTGTCCAGCCAGGGTCAGTGAACCATACTGGACTAGCAGCTTTTCTCCCTTAATGATTTTTTCTCATGTAAGAAATAGTTATCTTTGTAGCTCACTAAAATAATTTTAATTTTGGATATTAATTATGAGCTTTTAATGCAATTAAAATCTCATTGCCAATTCAAATTAAATAAAATTAATTATTATGACTTTTGGAGCTGTTATTAAATAGCAGAAGCAGTAAGAAAAATGGAAAAAGAAATACATCAAAATAGTAATTTTTGAATTTATGTAATTAGTCAGGAAAGCACAAGGAAATAACCTCTTTTATATTTTATGAATATCAGTTTTTACTTTATGTTTTCTATTCTCTTTCTGTGCCTCAGTACTGTTTTCTCCTATATATTCTTCCTGATCTCTTGACTTTCTCACTATATCCCTTCTAATATATGGAAACGGTTTCTATTTCTGGCTATGCTAAATTCAATCATATCACTGTCTCCTCCTCCCTGGCTATACTGACTTAATTACTTCATCAGCTTCACCTCTTGCATTTTCCTGATCTTAATGACCTAATTGCTGTTTACATGCACTCTTTAATAAGTAATGTAGATCTTAGAGATAAAATAAGTCTTAGAGAAGAGTCTCTTTTGAGTTACATTCCTTACTGGTAGCTGCAAATCTCATGACCTCACACATACCTTCAAGATTTACTCTTTTTGGTACATATTTCACACAAGAAGTAATGTGATTTACAAATACTAAAAAATACTAGCAGAGGATGTTCAAGGTGGAACATATCAAGACTGGAAGATATAACTTCAACCAACTTCATATTTTTTTCTGTGCTTGTCTGGACCTTTCATCATGAGAACAAACAAAGTAAAATGCAGGTATACTCAACCTTATTGCAAAATTTATTTTCTTAAAATGGTATGAAATTTTTTACTCTTTCAATTAAATTGAATGCAATAAGCAACTGTCATGTGGAAGTTACCACTCCTTACTATAGGTCTGTCTCCCACAGTTATAGTATTTCATAATATGACATAAACTTCTGATGATATAAAGTGTCTTATCATTTAAATACCATCCTATTGTTGGAAATATTTCTTTTCAGAATTCCCAAGAAGGAAAATGCCATAAATAGAAGATAAAGCTGAATTTGGAAGGATGCAGTATCTTGAGTTGCCACTTATATTGGATGTGAAGGACAAGTCTTTCTTGGAATGTGTTCCCTGAGTTTATGTGCATATTGTATTAATAAACACTAAGATAAATAGAAATAAAATTTCATTAAGAGTGAATTTAATAGTAAAAAACAAACAAATACCCAAAAGCAATCAACAAACCAGAAAGCAATTCAACTATTTTTCTATACCTGAAAAATTTCTGGCTTTAATGACGGAGAAATGATTGTGTTATCTTTTGCTCTCAGATGGATAGTGTTTTATGTTGTTTTCTTCTTTTCCTTCCTACTAAGTTGACAGGTCTCTAATTGCCCAATATGCCCTTTTAGAAATAAACTTTCTACTTCCTGTACCATTAAGTTTTTGATTTGTCCCTGATGGCATGCCCTTATTCATCTTCTCCCCAGCTTTTTTTGCAGTGTCTTAATTCTCCTGTAATGACTACAGTAGTATCAACTCATTATCTACTTTTTTTGCCCATTCTTTGCTCATTATATTGTTTCTGTTTCCCCATAAATGTCCTTGGAATATTAGTTCTCTGTTTTCCCAGCAGAACATTTTTATGTGTGCAGCTGGTGAGCCTCCTTCAGAAAACCTCAAGCTTCCTCTCTTTTGCTGCACTACTCCAACAGTTTATTCCCTGTTTTGACATGAAACAAGTACACACATAAAGGTACTCTGCTGGGGCTGCCTGCTGCCTCTCAACTGGAGATCTAAAAACCCAGCAGGAAAGGAACACCAGCTTCAAATTTCTTTTTGTTGCCCCCAGCTGTGCAGGATGTTGCCATGCTGTTAAATCCAGCTGACTTTCTGGAAGATGTAAATTTGCCAAGATCTGAGGGGCCTATGATCTTCCAAGTTTCTGATGCTATGTTCCACAGGAAGTCATTCCTATTATTACCACTTGCCAGTCGTCAGTCTCCTCTGGCTTCTTTCCAGCCCTTCTCATTTACTCTTACCAACTATGACCAACACTAGATACGTTTTCTTTCTTTCACTTTCAAAAATCAGTTTGATTCCAATTTGTTCATGTATTTTACAAAAATGTTTCGTATAATCTACAAAAGCACATCTTTTTTACCAGACCACCTTTCTTGGATAAATTTTTCATTCATATAAAACTGTCCCCTAGATCTATCACTGCTTATATTAATTATTTTCCCCAGGACATATCTGTAGGTTAAAATGGTTTCTTTAATTTCAGTCAGGCATGCTACTTGCAGCTATTGAAAGACAATATGCAGTTTAATTTTTATGAGGGTTTTTTTTCTCGTTAGGTGATTATTGATCCTTTTATTTCTCCCCTAGTTGTTTTATTTCTGACAATTCATTCTGAAAAGAACCTCATTTCAAGCTATTGCACTTATAGCTTTTATTATCATTTCACACTTTTGAAACCAATTCTACATGAAACCAACAAGGAATGGGGGAGAATGCCAGTTTGTACATCAGTGATTTAAGTAAGTACACTTAACACCAACAATGAGATTTATCAAATATGTTCTAATCACCTTTTCACAAGGAGAAAGAGGAGTAAATTCACTGAATCTTCATCACTAATGATCCTTTTTGTTCCGTTATGCAAGTGTGCAACAAACTGATCTTTCTTAGACTTATTTTAATCTAATTTCTTCTATTCTTAATATGGCTGGACTTTCTCTTTTTGGTAAGGTATTCCAAGATTTAATGTTCTGTAGATAGTGTAATTAAATTCAAAGGCTTGGGGATAGACATTTTGTTATTGATTGTTGATATTATAAGCCCAAGTGGAAGAATTATGGCCAGCTGGCTCTTTGCACTGGGGTATTTCTATTTTGTGACCCTAAATGATATAACAGTCATGTTGGTATCCATCTCACTAACATACTTATTCAACTGGAAAATGAACACAAACATTCTTAGTTCAAAAACCATTTTTTCCTAAAAATAAGAGGAGTAACAAATGTTCTTTGTCATAGATGTAAGTAGGGACATTTTGTCTACTGCTTTAATTTTGAAAACACTTTCATTTATAGCTGTATTTTTGCTAAATTATAGACCTTTGTTGTCAACAAAGTACTTGCAGGTGTTATATCACTGAATCAAAGACAGAATTAAGCAAGTTTGGTTCCATCTTTGCCCACAATAGCAATATAAATCTAGCAGACAGTAGCCAAGAGAGTGACTTTTAGAAGACAGCAGGTGGTGCAGAGGACCTGGCAGCTGCACTGAAAGTTCCCAGCTCCCACTTGAGACTACCTCTGTTTCCATGTGGGGAATGCACAACCAGGGGTGCATGGGGAGCTTGTTCTGTTTCTTAGTTTCATCCAGAATATACTGAGGTCATGTGCTCTGAAACAGCTCCAAACTGGGAGTGAAAGCAGAGAAGGTGGGGATAATTGGGAAATTTTGGACAAAAGACCCCAGAAAAGTGTTTTATTAAATCAAATGTATAGTCTTGAACCACTTCCTAAAAAACCTCTCCTAAATTTGAGTAAAACGCATTTGGAAAGTACCTTAAAACACCACTGATATGTTTTAATTCGACTGTTGATAACACATCAGTAAATTCAGGTTGTGCTCTGCACCGAAGTGCTGAATTTGTCCCTCTGATGGGGAAACGTGACAGCTGAATGCCTCCTTGCTATGTGCTCTCACTGGTAGCTTTTGATAAGCCCCAGTTTGAACAAAACATATCATAGCTTTGAGTTCACTTGCATACTTGCCTCAAAATAGTTCATTTCCATTTTTCTCATTTGGAGAGAGAGGCATTTTTTGTTGTATTTATTGTGCTACACATATTGCAAAGCTATACAAGGGAGAAACTTCACAAAGGACAACTTGCCTATGTACAGAATCTTTACTTCTAGTAATGATAGCATATTACTTTTATACAATATACTTTCATATACTGAGTATGTATATGAAGGCGTCTGTGGTCTTTACAGACATCAGGACTGTTTATAGCCAAATAATTAAACGCTTTTAAGACAAAGATTTGTGAGTCTGTGTGGATTTTACAAGTCTATAGATATAAACTAAAGAATATTTTGGTGTGAGGATGAATAAACTTTCCAATCATCAGTTGAATGAGGATTTTAATTTTTTTAGGTGAGTGATAGACTGAACAGTGAAATGAAATCCTGAAGCATTGTTCTTTAATTAATAAGAAAGTTTTGGATTGGGTTTTGAGGGGTTAGTGGTTTTGCATTTTTTTAATCTCCTCCTACTTGGTGAGCAGATTCATATTCTGCTCTAAATTCAGTTTAAATCCTATATTAAAATTCTGCATGTTTTATAATGAGATGTCACCCAATAAAGAACAAAATGTGTGACTGAAATACTATTGTTGGGATAAAATGCTAAATTCACGATATTCTCTATTTCACACTCTAACAGCTTTAACCAAATTGCCCAAATTGTATGTCAGATGTATCAGGATCTTTGTATTCCACTGCACTAGAGGCAAGTGAAAGTTCTTGTTGATTTTGCTGAAAATGGAAATTTTCCCCTTGCAAACAGCTTTTGTAGCCACTTGAAAAAACTCTGTAACATTTTACAAACGTTTCCTGTTAGCAAGACTAAAGTACAGGGAATCAGAATTTTATTTTTTTTAAAATGAAGTTATTTCTGTATTTTCTAATAATTTGTGGTATAATTTTGTTTATGTCAAATTTTATATGCTCAATATGCTTATCTGTAAGCAACATGTAAAACCTCACTTCAGAGACAATACATAAGGGTTAATTAATGTTTCTGTGATGCTTTGCAGTCTATAGTGGCAGTCACTGCAGAGGGTGGAATACCATTTTCATTGCTACCACTGTTACTATTTACAGTAATTCACACTAATTTTTGTCTTTGTCTCTAGGAGTTCTAAAAGCCTAAAAATCACTATCAATAATGTGCCTAAGTTATATGTTTAGTAACTTTACACCTTAATCATGTGGCTCTTCATCAGTTTGCCACAGGGAAACATCTGTTGCTACATGTCACCTTTCTTGGAGCTTATCCTATACAAAATTTTCTGATTTTCTGGCTTCTGTATCTTCCAATAGTACTCTTTATTTTATCTGGTTCTTTATGATACAGTTTCTAATGTCTTGCATGCACTTCCTATACTCACTTGCTCATTTTTATTAGGTTTTTCGTTTTCCTGTCATTTTGTCACTGTTTCACCAGCCATCTGGCCTGCTAATTTTCCTCTGACTTTTAGTACTTTCCTTATCATTGCATGGAAAAGAAGTGATTACATCCTACTGTCAGGCTTGGGGTTCGTTTTTTTTTTTTTCACCAAGAGTACATCTTTTTTTCTCTTCCTTAATTGTTATTCATGTAGTTGAAACCATCAGAAGGAAACAACCAAGTTTTCATTGAACACTATTAATTATAAAATTAAAAGAGTGAAAATTTGAGGCGGAAATTATAGTAAAGGTTATATTTTACCTCAACTGAAGTTGAAAATCTACTTTGCAGAAATCAGTATCCCAGGAGTTCCCTTAAAAGTAACTGCAATATTCAGTAGAGGTAAACAGTGATTTTAGAGTATGATTTAGAAGATCTATTTCAAACATCAATAGAAGCATGAGCTAACTTCTCTCTGCTAACTGCAGAAATTGTTTAAACTATTAGTTTAGCTGAAGAAACCTGCATTTGGCCTGATGAAACGCATCTGACTCTGTGTTCAGCCGTGGATACTAAATTATGTCCGTGGCTGGTAAAGTGTTCAGTTACAAGTTAGGATCAGTGGCTATAATTTTTTTAAAATCAAGACTATTTCCAAGGATGAAGCAACTTAAGGAATACAGCCCATAATCAACCTACGTTACTATAGACTTACCATTACCAAAACATTCAAACTTTCATAGTTTTTCAAGTTACTTATTTGTTTCAGAGATTACAGCTACTTGGAATGCCTCAACTTTGGCTTACTCAGGCATTGGCTTGCTGAAGCACATTAGTCATGATTTTAAGAAAGATAAAAAAATGCAGCTTATGATGATGTTCTGTACTCCTGGAAATTAACCTGCAACCCCTTCAAAGTGATCTTCTGAACTGGAAGCTTGCAACATGTCAGTCTCCCCATATTCCCAGTATGTCATTTGCTTTCATTGACAGAGAAAACCCTGACTGATTTCCTAAGGCCATTTTGACATTTTCACATCAAAATAATGTGGTTCTAGATAATATATTTCTAGCTATTGCAAAAGGATACCCTTTTCACTTTCCATTTTCTTAATGCAATCTATTTTAACTGCAGATTTGGATCTTCTCTTTGAAAGAATTAGAAATTGGTGCTTTCCTATAAAGGCCAAAAACTACTGTATGATAGTCTGTGACACCTGTGTCAGGCCAGGGATAGAAGTCCTTCGGCTATTTCTAAGCTAAGTAAATACCAAACAGCTTTTGTGAAAGAGATGAAAATGGATGAAGTAGTGCTCCTTCATAGATGCAGCATCCTATGCTGAACAACACTAAACAATAATTCTTGACAAAACTGATTGCAGTATCTCACCTGAAATTATGGTTCAGAGCTATCTATGTTGATGCCAATTGGCAATCTATATTTCCATGGCATAAAGCAAAGAGATCAGGGAAAATTTTTGGGTTGGTTTTGAAGGTTTTTTTTGATAGTTACGAGTAACCTCTTTTAATGCAGCAAGACGTTAGGATTTACACTTCTGGCCCAGAAAACACATAATCATGTACTGTGGTTGAGCTACTAAAGTCTATTTAACAGTCTTATTTTCTTAGTCACTGTGCTGTGCTGACTACAGTTTTACAACAACCTGGTCAGGAATGTCACTTTTTCTTTTGTCATAGTTTACAATCCCTTCCTTCTGCAGCATTGTAGCCCAATTTGTTATATTCAAGGAATAGTGGGGTAAAGCACCAGCAAAATATTCTCAAGCTTTTACCTTTCCTTTGGGGTGCAGATTAATGGGGAGGAGAAGAGAGAAACATTAATCTAACCAGTAATAGCTGCTCCTGTCCTATATCAAATACGGGAGTACTTACTAGAGCTTAGGAGACCAAAAATAGCTTATACAGCTGAACTTGGACTGTGTCTCATTAATGGTCTGCTATGCTTCAAAATTAAGAAAAGTTAATTAAATGAGGGGCAGGAACCAGGTCCTTTCTTTCAGCATCCTTTCACTTTAAAATCCATCATACAGATTTTTTATTGATATCTGTGGTTTCTGGGACAGAAAAAGATAGATACTAAATGTTTAACTGAAGTAGGTGTTAGGTTACAAGGATAGTGTGAGTCGGGAGGCATTTGTAGGCTGGTTGAAGTGTTTTGGTCATATTACTAAAACTAGCATTCGGCTTTTACCTTGGCATTAAAACTTTGTTCTTGAGACATTGCTGTGGTTTGAATGCCAACATATAACCTGGGCAACTCACTTCTTTATGCGTCGCAAGGTTGTAGCTGATGTTCAAAACTTAAATTAGTGATTCTGAACTACATATTGCATTGTTGCCACTGATGTTTCTGGAATGATAATAATCACTGCTAACTTCAAAATCACTGCCTGTAAATCTTGTTGCTGCTACTCCAAATGTTCTTACAACTGTGTATGTGATATCATCTCCCATGCCGGGGGCTGTTTGACTGCTTCCAGACTTTGTGATGATTAGCATTGTTTGATGAGACAGCTCTTTGTTGTTAATGTCTTTGAAGCTGGAATTGTTTTTATCTTGGAATTATCCTATGACCAGCATAGATTCTCTAGTGAAAGTTATTTCTCTCTGGCAGTTTTCCTTACTACTCACTTCTTTCAAAGAAGTAAAAAAGTTATTTGCTTTTTGTGAAATGTCTCAATAGTTGATTCAATCACTACATTTAAATGAGACAGAAAGATATAAATAAATCAAACGCTAATGTAACTCCAGTAGGTAAGAATGGTGTTCATAGTGTGAACAGAAACATCTTTGACACAGTAGGTAAATTTCTAGAGTAAATTGGATTATATATGTCACCAATGAGAATGTCTGTAATGTTTCCTTTATTCATATTTTACCAATTTCTGCAACATTGATGTAAAAACTAGGATTGATCCTTTGAAACTGATCTTCTTTTTCAGTATTTGAAAGTCATCTAGTACTGTTTAAATATTAATGAAAAATTAACAAGAATAATTATGATAATATGTAATTTCTTTTTAGAATTTGGAAATTCTAAATAATTCAATGTGAATAATTCAATGCAATCTTTTATGGATAGATTTTTTAACTAGATATGTATAACTCTGAAGTATAAATTTCTTTAAATGATAGACACATTCCTTCTAGGAAAATAATACCAGTGCACATTAGACACTGCCACTGTCACTAAAGCATGTTACTCTCTATATTGTCACCTTAATTCCACATCTCAGTGAATCCAAGAGTGTGTAAATTAGCTTACTGTCTTACGATTTTTTTGGTATGATGACATTTCTGGTGATTCTAATGCTGAGCAGAAACTGTGTCAGGAGGGAATATCTGTAAGAGAGACAGCTAAATTAACACTAAGTTAACTTTTTACGTAATTTTCTGCATCTTAGTGAGTTAGCTGCTTGAAAAAAAAGAGGATAAAATCTCAGTTTTGGGAGCTTCTTTTTTGTTTGTTTGTTTGTTTTGTTTTGTTCTGTTTTGTCTTTTCTTACTATTTTTTTCTTGTTTTGTTTTGCAGTAGAATTGGGAAAAAGAAATGCAAAAGGGAAAGGAGAAGAGTATGTGCTGAGTACATCAGCTGCCTGACTGGCGAGCCATCTGGACACATTGGGTGTCTCAGATGTCTTGGTCTCACAGTTGGCTGCAACCCTGCCTTGAGTCGGAGGGAGGGAGGGAGGGAAATGCTGAAGCCTTGTGATAGTCAGGGGACATGTGACTGAGGCCAGGAATTAGGAATGTTTCAAAAGGACTACTTGTAAAGGGTAGTAAAAGCTCAGTCTCTCTGTGCGAAGTAGGTAGAACAGTTTGGCCTTTATGACTTGCACCAACAAAATCAGAACGTGTGATGACTAATACCTTACAACACAAGGTTAGTTACTTCGTATGTTAAAGTAAGAAGTTTTTTGTGACTGGATTACACTCACTGTGTCTGGACTGGCCATTTATATTAGGAAATATGTTGCGTGGAGATCAGCAAGAGGTGAAGTATTACAAAACAGACTTATAAATAATGACCGATTGGTATAGGAGGTCAAACAAGGTTGGTGGCAAGCATGTAGATGGACTGGCTGGATGGCTGCTTTCATTAGGCTGATGGCTTCTGAATTCCTACACTATAACTTCAGAAATCTCACTTTTAAAATTCTGTTTACTGTATCTGAATAATGACAAGGTGATCTGTGCCTCTGACTTTCATATTTCTTTTCTTTGGAAGTCTTTAAACAAGGATGAATGATACCTGCTTATAGGAAAGGTCGTAGTTCTAAATATTTATCCTGCTTGAAGACAAGGATCATATGAATCTTATAAAAAATAAAAAAAAAAAAGGAAATACTGCTCATGCTAAGATTCAGATTTGTCAGGAATTTGAATATGAATGGGGAAATAGGATAGCCATCTCCAGTGTTTCTTGTCAGTTGTTTAAACAGTATGTAGGATCTTGTTAAAATGATCTAATTGTTATAAGTTCTGCTAACTATTGGCATGAAAGAGATACTTAGGTTCTTGAACTATGTTGCAGTACTGTCATGCCTGAACTTGATTCTGAATGACCTAAAAATATCACTCAGTATATTTTTCTAACACCAAGCATCAATTTTTTCAAATAAAATATGAATATTTCTTGCACAAATTCTCCATTCGTTTTCTTAACTAAAGTTTTATTTCTATAGAAATTTTGTGGCAACACTTCAACGCCTGCTGGACCAGCTATGTGATTTCAATTCAATTTCACTGTAGTTTTCCTATTTTTAAGTATAGTTCAGTAGTCTGAGAATAATGTGAGTATACCAGCAAGAGAATCAGAACACATCTATTCTGTGAGAAAGAAAATAATTTTTTCTTGGACCTCTATAATTGCATTTTCGTTTCCAGACTCATCTCCCTGGTTAATAAAAGAAATATTGATTTATAAAGAAAAGTAGTTTTAAAACACAGTAAAAACCACTTCTGCATAAAATAGTAAAATGGGATGTGTTTTGTAACTTTGGAAGACACATTCTTTTAAAACAGAACTTTATCTATTTTTAGATGACTTTAATATTTAGGACTTGCATTTCAAGGAGGAGTCATTAATTTCATTAAAAAGTCAGTTTAACTATCAGTATTCTTTTTTAATTTTATATACTTTTTTTTTCTTTGAAAAGTCACCTTGAAATTAGTTTGGCTAGGTAATTTAAAATACATGTACATTTTTTAGGGTAGAGGCAAAATTTGATGGAAAAAAATAGTACTATTTTTATGCACTTGTCCAATCCTACTTACAGGTAGAAGATTATACTCACTAATATTGTAGTGAGTATAATCATGTCTATAGTTATGCTGCCCAGAGCTTTCCTCAATAATACTCTCAGAAACATTTATAAATTTGTCATCTCTGTTAGTAAGTTTGTAATTTTCTACACTGAGCATTATTTTAAAACATGATGATTTAATGTAATATTTTTATTTGCACAGCAACAAAAGCATATAAAATAATTTGTAACCATTTTGTGAGCTTCCCTTTGATATTTTAACATTCTTTTATATAGTTTCATATATTATTTGTTTTCTTCTTTTCCTTTTCTAATGAGAAATCATAAGCAGAACAACGGCTTTTATGTTTTTCAACTATATTTCTTTCATCAGTGTTTCATATATATGAATCCAAATGTCTAATGGTAATAATGGTATCACATGCCAATGTGAAACACATCCAGGTTTTTACACATAAATCTCTCAGGGTTCCAAAGAGAATTAGAATCACAATAATTTTAGGTATTTTGAAGCTGAAATGAAAACAAGCCTCCTTAACTTGTCTCAGAATGTTATCACAGAAATATTTTACCATTTTTAAAAAATAATTCTTTGCATCTTCTGTGTTCCACAATACTGCCTTGGTGTTGGGGTTATATGTTTGGGCAGAACTTAAACAGCTACATGTGCTCTACCCCTAAAATTGAATGATCTATTTTAGCTCCAAACAGGACAACCTGCTTTTTAGTGTGTCAAGTCCTTAGTGTTCCTTCTACTTGAAATGGGATTCATTACATTTAGGTACAACAGATAAAAGTCTAACAGGTAATAAACATTGAATCACTATTAGAATGAATCCCATTAACATCCTTAATACCTGTTTCACAACTATTTTTTATAGTCAGTTATGTTTGCACTCTCAGGTCTGAAAAGTAAGCAAAGGGTGTATCATCAGAGACATGTTCTGATATTAGAATGCCTACAAGCAAATAATGCCAAAATTAACGTCTATTCTGCATTCTACAGTAAGTTTATAGTTAGCTAAACTTTTTTTTTTTTTTTTTTGCTTCTTCCTATAGTTCAGTGCTCTTCCTGCTGATTTCTCTCTCTGTTTTGAAACTACCATGTGTTGCAGATCTGTCTGGATTTTATGCTGTTCTCTACGCTTTCTGAAGTGTCGAAAGACAGATGATAGGCAAAATTTCTTTCCCTTTTTTTTCCCCCCTTTTCCGTATGATACTGTTCTAAATGTGACTACTCCGGTAGCCACATTTTTTTTCCCTGCCATTAAATCAGCTCAGCATCTTTGTGGGTGAGTTATGCTTGACAAGCCTAGAATCAGTCTGGAGAAGGTGCAGTCACAGCATCCTAAGAAGAATAGTAGGAGAAATACATTCTTAGGACACAATCTTAACAGAGCTCTGGGACAGAAAAAAATGAAGGCAAAGGAAAACTTGTACAAAAAAAAAATTTCATGTGTGACAGAAATAAAAATTTCTAAAAAGATGTAAACACTCATTTCAACTATTCTCAGCAATGCTGTAAGTTACCAACAAACATGTAAAACATATTGTTTGCTTGGCTAAGGACAGTTCCAAGGTAGATGTTGGGTGAGAAAAAAAAGTTACATCCAAATTTTATGTTAATGTCTGGGACATTATTTACTGGACACTCTCTTTGTGTCATGATTTAGCCCAGCTGGAAATTACGAATCACACATCTGCTCACTCAGCTGCCCTCTGCCCCCTACCTCCCCCAACCTGGTGGAATAGGGAGGAGAATCAATGTAAAACTTTTAAGTGGAGATAAGAACAATTTAAAAGTCAAAAATATAGTAAAAATAGAATAATAATGGTAAATTACAATGATAATGATGATAATAATAAGGGAAAAAATGAGCGATGCACAATACTATTGCTCACCACCCACTGAGAAATGCCAGGCCCCCTTCCCAAACCTGGACTTCGAGATAACTCCCCCTAGTTTATATACTGGGCATGATGTTCTGTGATGTGGAATGGAATATCCCTTTGGTCAGTTCAGGTCACCTGTCCTGGCTATGCGCCCTCCCAGTTGTTTTTGCATACCTCCTCACTGGCAGGGCACGAGACAAGAAAAAAATCTTTGACCTAGCAAAAAAACCGAGGCATCAGTGTGTCATCAATATCACTCTCATTCTGAATCCAAAACACAGCACTGTACCAACTACTGAGAAGAAATTAGCTCTATCGTAGCCAAAATTATTTCCATAATATTATGATGTCCATACAAGACTCATATATGCTCTGTAATCATGACTGTGACTAGACTAATATAGCACTGCTAGATACAAGTCCTTGAGATTAATCATTGATTTCTTACATTTTCCTTTAGTTTGTCAGATTCAAGGTTTTCTCAACTACTTCTATATTGAGAAATACTCTGTCAAGGTGCAGTAAATGCATTTGCATATTAGCACTGAAAGAGCAATTACGACAGAAATGAGCATACTCTGTGAATACCATTAACAATAAGAAGGTCCAACTCATTTAATTAGTTACTATGTCCCTAAAGCTTTGAATGTGTGAAATGTTCTATAAGCAGAGAAATATTTTATTATCACTTTACTCAAGGTCCTAGCTAGGCGTAATGAGGGAAATTTGGATGTTCTCGTAGGAAATTGGACCAAAAAATTGCTGTCAACCAGGAATCATGGGAATTGAGCAGCTAAAGGGATTAGAAAAACCTGGAGTCCAACAACTTTTACTGTGGAATTAAAGATTTACTTTTAATAGACTTTGGCTCTAAATTCATTAAAAATGGTAATACAGGAAACAATTAAGAGCCAGCAGAAGAAATTGGGCAAACAAAGACATTAATCAAGGATTCTTCAAAATTAAAGATGTCTTTAGAAATTATATGAAATATCATGTTATCGAATTGAAATCCCAAATTATTCTCAAATATACTGCAGAATAACGAAAGTCCAGATGGAAAAAGAATTGAAGTACTGCATTCATTAGGGCTAGTAAGTCATGCATTCTTTTGAGATATACTATGTTGGATCACAGTGTACATTCCTCTGTAAACTGAGTCTCTGAGAATATACACGTATAATCATAACTATATGCTTGGCTACATAAATATTGAAAAATCCAAACCTAACATTACATTTACCCTCTTTGAAAATACATAAGTGAAATGTTGTAAAAAATAACCCATCTTCCTTCTTTTCCCCTTCTGATTAAGCTTTTTTTTTTTATGAATAATTCACAATATTTTCCACAGAGACAAAAAATGAGGATCATTGACTGGATTGTAACTGCATACATTTGCTTTCTGTAGTCAGCTTGGGACACTGAAGCAGAACAATGAGGTTGACATAGGTTCCCTTTTTGTATCATAGATATTAAACAGATGCAAAACCTCCATGTCCCAGTTCGTATTCTAAGGCTTGGGAAAAAGAAATGTGTTCGAATTTTCAGTTTGGCTGTACTAAACAATGCCCTTATGCCATTTTACAGAATCAGTGAGACTCAATAACTGGATTATTTTAGCTGGTTTTTGTTGTAAAATATGCAATACTTTGTGAACTTTGGTTTTATACTTCAGTGGTTATATCACTAAACAAAGGAATGATGCAATGTTCTTATTCTTCTTTTACTTTTTTTTTATTCCCTTCATGGAATGGCAATTTCTAGTAACATTGGTATTCTCTCTTTTTATGAAGCTGTCGAATTACTTCTCTCTAGTCTTAAGAAGTTCCTGAGTGATAATTCTAAACTAATCCTCTACCTAAGAAGGAAACAAAGACTGTATTTTTCAGTATTAGTCATATTCTATCACTACTCTTACATTTTCACATAAAAATAGTACACCTTCCAAAAATACATCAAAATTATCTTTGTTGCTTTCAACTCTCCCAGTAGATATGCATTGTGAACATCAAAGAAAGGATCATAAATAAGCCACAGTTACATGATTAATGCTATCACAGATGCTGAAAGAAAAAAAGCCTAATTTGTCATTTTAGCTTATCTTCAGGAATGCTGACTTGATTTGATTGTTGTAACCTCAATAGTTTGCCAGGAGATTAAGACCAAGATTCTGATGTTATATCTGAAAATGGGAATGATCCTTCTCATTCATTATGCATTTTTAAAAAATGAACCCTTTGTCTATTTTTCTGCAAACACAGCTTTGTAGTTCATTGTGCACTTATTAGTGTTTTGTTTTGCTGTTTATTGTGTCACATTACTGCTTTCCCTAGAAACCCTCACCAAGCTTAAAGGATTTTACTGTAGGAAGTTATTTGCAAGGCTCAGCTAAATCCTTTCCACTTTTAATTTAAGCTTATTTTACTATAATTTTAAAGTCCTAAAATGCAGCATTGTATTTTTCAAGAATATGTGATGTTATTTTGTGGTTAACAGGTGACATGGAGAGTTACTGAGCATACTTGGGAAAGGAAAGGTCAGTAAACTGTACAAATAGCCAAGGGAAAGTGATGGATCCAACAGTGAGGAACAGGAATCCTCTAGTTTAAGCAGAAAAACTGCATGTTTGAAGTGAGGTGCACAAACCTCTATACTTTTGGTCTCTCTTCTTTCTTTGCTTTAAACTTACTCTATTAAAAAAAAGTGAGCATCTGGTTTTAATTCAATTTTATATTTTTCTAATTTCAAAAGCTTCGTAGTATTTTGGAACATTTGTTTATAAAATAAAACATCTGTGTTGAATCTCCTTAAAGCAATTTCCAGTGCAGTGTTATTTCAGACATCGAGGTAATGGAAAAGACTTGTTTTATCTGAAAAGCCCCAAATACCCGCCTGAGAGCCCCATATACAAACAACTGAAAAGAGACAAAGAAATACCATAAGAGGATGACTGGTAAAATGAGCATAAGTGAAGCATGTGCTTGTGCCAGTGAAGTCAAAGGGTGTAATGCCAGGTGCAACTATTGCCTTAATTATTGTATGATTTAAGTTGTTGATTTTTTCCATGTCCTGTAGTGCCAGATCAGGTGTAGCAACTCCATTTATATGGAATGACATTTGAAACACATAAGGCCTTGTAGCTGAGGGTAAGAGACCTCACTGAGGGTGATATCTCACTGAGGGTAAGGGATCTCACAGGAAAACTGACTATCACATTCATCAGGATAATAACTACAGAAGCTATTTTATCTCCAAAGTGCTGCTTAATGCCATTCCCTTCTCAAGTCTTTTGCTTGTGTCTACAAGTGATGGCAAAATGGAATAGATTTTTTTCAAAATGTTTGCTTTTCAAATGAGGACTTGTATTTTTGAAGAATTTACCAAAATGTACTTTTAAATAATAAGTGAATAAATATACAAATAAATATATTTAAATGAAAATAGTAATCCTGTAACTATGGTTAATTAATCTGAAGAGAACTGAGGAATTACATAGGAAAGCCAAGGCATATTAGAATAAAATTATCAGAAATAAAACTAATGATTTTAAACACTGATATTTATACTTCAACTTAATTACAATTTGTAGCTGTATAGACTTACTTGCTTCTCCAAAAGCAGTAAAAACTGATAAGGAAGACATAAACATAAACTACTAGTTAATAATATCCATTTGGAACTCTTGAAAGAGAAAGCACCAGAAATAGATTAAAAATTAACTAGAGAAGCTCTCGCAGAAATCCTAGGTTGGAATCAGAAGAAAAATCATTACCGACCAATTACTTTTTAAAAGAGTTAATTACATTAAATATAAGAAGAAATCTATCTACATTTTATTAAAAGGTCCTTACCATGAATAAATGCACATGTATGAGGTGTAAACAGCGGACACAGACAGCTACTTTCAAGGCTAGATACAAGTCTAACAAAAGAGGAAAATTTGACAGTTAATAATGTTACAGATTTGTCTTTGAGAAGAAAGAGACACTAGTGATAGAAACCTGGAAGGAATGTGTAGGAAAACAAGAAAGGCGAAGAATGAAATATGTGGATAATGGATGTTATTACAACTGTCCATAAACTCTGGAGACTGCATAAGGACTCTTTGATGGGACTTTTTTATTTCTGACATGTAGATCTATCATCTGTTATGTACTGTGTATTTGCTGTGAATCAGCTTCTGTTTAGCCTAGCTCACCCTAGAGCAAAATTTATTGGTTTCCTATTCGAGTTTCCTTTTATAAATTGTCTAATCAGTTCATTTGATAGAAATAACGATGCATGTCTTGATGTTGGATAGAATTTTGAGGATCTGATGCAAGTCTTTCAAGGTTTTTTTGGGTCTTTTCTGGAATATAATTTTTGCAGGGGAAGGGAGGTGATGGTGAGGTTTGGGTTTGTCTGGGTTTTTTTTATAATTATATATTTTGCATTCCTCTTGGGAGTTTCTATTTACAAAACTTGAGTGGTATTAGTTCACTATGTGATATTCTGTATAAGTATGTGAAATTATGAAAATTGATTTAGAAAAATTTAGCGCTATCAAAATTCAATGATCTCATGAAGGTATGACTTTTTCCTAATTTTCCTAATTTTTTTTGAAGATGGAGTTCTCTCTAGGAAGAATTTGTGTATTTAGGGGCTAAAACAAAAAAGATCTTAAAACATTCTAAATTTGGATCTGAGATGCAGTGTTTTACTACACAGACAAATTCCCATATTTGCAATGCCAAATCTATTTTGGTTTGCAGATGCTATGCCAGTGAATCTGATATAATTTGGTGGAGAATTCTTGTTTACATAGAAAAATTATACCATGTGTGGCCTTAAATATTTTGTAACTTTTCATTCCTCTTTCAGTGGAACTTATGTTTAATGTTGTCTTTATGTACAAGCAAATAGGAAAAACATTTGTTTTAATGCATTTTTTATTATATGAATTAAGTGCACAACCCCTTAAAATATGTAGAAACAGCCTAGATATATGCCTGTGAATTCTCAGTGTACCTGCAGACTAAAATCTCACTAAAAATTTTATTTCTTGCAAGCTACATGTTTATTGGCAAAGAAGTCAGTAAAAAAGTAACAGACTTCATCTACTCATCTGTCTTCTTGTGTTAAGTTCCTGTGTTTCATGTAGTGGTCATTGTGATCTCAATAATTACAAATAAAAACTATAAATAAAAGAGAAAAAGTGACCTTGAAAAAGGTTTAAAGAATACATTGTGCAAAGACTCCACTGCACATGAAAACAGAAGCTATAGCCACCAATGTTTCTTTGTCAGTCTTTATTTGGAGTTATGTCTACAAATTAGCTGCACTAAAATATCCAAGAGGAAGAAAGAGAGATTTACTATTTGGGCTCCAGACGTTTAAATGTATACTGTAGTAGACTTCTGCAATGTCCAACTCTTTTATTGATGGGAAATTAGCCTTGCCAACCTTGTTACACATCCTCAAGAAATTTGATTTCTACTACTTCAGAAGGCACATTTAAAATAAATTTACCAAATCGGGCTTTGATTAACCCTTTTTGAGTTTGATTCCATCCAGAGTCAAGCTCTTTCACAGTTCTTTAGATAACCTTCCTTTAAGTACTGTGTAGATGTTCAGAGTGATGGTCTCAGGGTGGTGCCTAGTCTCAGAGCTCTCTTCCAAGGACACACCAGAGAATAAGACACAGAAGGTACTTGGAAAAGAAAATGAAAAAGGAGAAAAATATTGTAGTAGAAGGTCATGGATAATGAACGGAATGGGCTTATAAAATTCTTCTGTGTCTTCTGAGCTTTTCCACTATATCTATGTTAATTCTTCTGGAGCTGTATGTGAGCTTCCATTATGGACTTCCACAGAAGTGTGACCAGGATCCTCTGAGATAATTGGCTGTGTGCAAGGATTTAATTCCCCAAAACCAATGAGACAAGCCAGTGTTCCATACCAGAATGATGGTGGAACAAAGCAGTGTGAACTTGTGGTTTTTTTTTTTCTAGATAAACCTTGCATTTTTTACAGTGTCATTAAACATTATTCCAAGGGTTCTGGGTCTCATCACAGTTCTGGAAATCAATCTCCACAGGATTTTGCAAGTTATGAGATTTTTTACTAAAGCTTTAATCTTAAAAGTCTGTTTTCAAACCCAAGATTTCAGAATAAAAAGAGATGGCATAGGAATTTTGGCTTCTATTTGACTACATTTTTGTAAGCAAATTTCTAAAACTCAAAAACATTAAGTCTGCCCACAAAATCAGCATGCTTTGAAAGAATAAAAAAAAAAGTCACATAACTTTTTGAACAATTTAAAAATTTTTTCACATTAATATTTTCTCTTTCCTACTGATTTATTTGAAAAAGATACTTTGTTAAGGTTTCATTTCTTTCAGATGGTGCACAGTCTCTATCTGCACATGCATTTAAACTAATGCTTTTAGTTTCCGTTTTCTGACAACTGTTTGAGCAGAGAGATCTATCTGGGGATTTCTAAGTGATAAAACACCATGGATTACTTACACATAGTCTAAATACTATCCTTATTTCTTGAGAAGCACACATCCTGAAAGGTTGCAGTTTTCATTGAGACACGTATGGGCAAGATTTTTAATCTTGTAGGTGACAATTTGTCTAACAGTGTGCCCAAAGGGGTCGCTTAATGCTTATTGGCCTGCCCTAGTTTTGTGCTGTATGAAAAAATGTCCAGAGACTTTTCAGGGGGGTAGGATGCAGCAGCAAGCACTACAGATATATGATTTTAAAAGGATTGTACGAGATCACTTCCTCCAAGTTCTTCCAACATTACCCAGCAAACTTTACTCACTCTCTCTCATGTTATGCTTCAGCATGCATAACTCACCCTCTCTGTTCAGTGCTACAAAATCTTTTTTGAATAGGACACAAAAAAAAAAAATATTGTTTTAGGGATAGAAGGAGATTATATAAGGTTCAGTGGAGACTCAGTGTTGCATATCGCGGATGATGCCAGTCTATGCTGCTTGGTTTTAGGACCAGAGAATAATTCCAGACTTGTTGCTTTTAAGCTAAATACGTAAAGTCTATAAGGCTTGTGAATGCAACAGTGTTAAAAGATTTAGTAGTACATGTAAAATTAATATTTTATTATCTCAAATGAAATATTATAATTCATAAAAATTTAAATTATTCACTTCTGGCATTTTGAATGACTGGCTGGTACTATCACACACTCACGGAGCTGTGAAGGGAGTGTAGGGAATGAAACAGAGCAAAAGGCTTTAAATAAGAGAAGCATTAACCTCAGGCAATATTCTAATGCTGCATTTGCTCTGGATGAATGATGGAAGCTAAATCTATTATAGCTGGGAAGAGAAACAGAAGATCATGAGAACTTGAAGGAGCTACCTGAAAAAAAGTTTTTTCCATAAAATTTGGATCTCTGACTCCATATACCAAATTGTCTATAACATTTATGGTAGAAGATTTCCTGTAGCTTTTAAAATTAGTGTTTTTATGTTAAATGTTGAATATATATTTTCAACATGCATAGCATGGTTCTTTTACAAGCTTATTCTAAATTCCATTAATTCTATCCTATCCTATTCATTATTTTGCTATTTAATAGTTTAAACTCTGTGTTTAAACATGAAAAATGCAGAGAAAGCAGACAAATTATGGTAACTCACAATAAATATAAAGGAATACACAAAGAATCCTTTGTAAGAATAGGAAAGGAAAGATCCTTTACTCTTCTCACACTTAGCATATAAATACACACGCATATGCCTTAAAAACTAAAAGCTGATTCTGAAAGCTCATTGTGGGTCTAGCAACTAGACAGTGTGTTATTATTAAAAGGCTGGGAAGATATTGTCAATTTCTGTGTAATCACCTAGCATGACAGTGGCAACCCAGGAGGTGAAAGATCAGCTTCTTTGTCATGCTTGTACTGAGGCATTAGGAATTTCATCAGAGTGAGAGAGTTTGCTATTCACCAAACTGAAGAACATTTTATGTAGAGACTTTCCTTTAACATGTTTCACTGTACTGTCAGAAGGGTAATAAACTGTGACAAAGGTTTTCATGTTTTTGAATGAAAAATATTTATAGAATGAAAATTGTTGCTTGGTAAGTCAACCTCGTTCAAAATGAAAAGAAATGTCAAACACTTAGTATTTAGTCCTAGGAAAGAGCTTAATTTCTAATGCAGCACTAAGGAGAAATACAATTGAAAAATTTAACAGCAGGCTAGAAAACTACAATTATATGGGAGACACTGTTTGCATTATAGGTATTTTGAATGATGATTTTTTAAAAAGGTCCCAACATGATAACTGCTAGTAAAGGTTTCAGGGAAAAGAGTTCTCTTTAAAAAAAAAAAAAAGGCAGCAAAAATAAAAAAATCCTGTCAGAAGAGAGAACTGAGGTTGTTTATCATGGATAGTACATGTGTAACAAAAGTACAATACATTTTTCCTAACACCCCACATCTGCGTGTTATCACTGGATTATTTGTTACCAGCCATAATCACCACTCTCCATCCACAGATTTTAAGTGCTTTCAGTTAAATAGGGGCCATTGTCTGGTTTTGCTTCCCTAATGTGGTTAAAGATTTGATAGTACATCTTTATAGGCAGAATAAGATTCCTTTGAATAGCTATACAGGAGATGTTGTGCCTCCCAGTCAGGATCATATAAGAAGCCTCAATACGGTATGCTACTTGTGCTGAATTCTACCTCTTTCCAAGGCCTCAGTTCACTAAGGTGTCTTGCCACCTCTATTTGCTATTTATGGCAGCCTCATTTTTGTTGTTTTAAGTCACTTTGAGGTTAAGCATATGCTTAGAAATCTGGTTCAGTTGAAATCCAAGTAACTGACCTGAAATTGCACACTTTATGTGTTATAAATAAGAACTTTGCAATCAGTATAGCAACATCTGCCAGACTTTGCAATAACAGACTCAGTAGGAGCACATGCAAGAGCAGATGATGGCAACAGAGGAATTGCTCAACTCAATTTTTTTTTATTTTATTTTATCAATCTTCATCCAGTGGCTTTGTCACTGGGACAGTAGTGCTCATTTACCAACCACCAGGTTATTATCAGATGTTCTTAGTTGTACATAAATTCTGAACAGAAACTTCTAAATAAATCAGCATTTTCAAGTGCCACAGATGAAAGCACTTATATTTATTCAGAATATCAGGTTCAATGTGATTTTGAAACCTAGATTTCTGCTTGAAACACACTAAAATATGTATTGCATTATTTGATGAATAATTAACCAAAGAGTTAGGTTGAAGTAATAAAACCATACTAGTGCAGAATTTAATGGAAAAACTAGCTTTTCCTTCCTTTACCCTCTTGTTCCCACAAAAAAACCTCCCACCACCCCTTCACACTGCAGTTTAAAGTCCGCTTTTCAAGTTATACTAATGAAGCATTAAAAGTCAAAGTATGCAAGTGCGGGTAAATCAACAAATCGTTAGGGTTAGTGGTGCCACAGTCAGAGATTTGACTACTTAGATCATTTGACTCATTTTGAGAAACTTTCTCTACTGCGGGCTGATGGAGTCTGTCTGTCTGGGCTTGCCAAGCTGGTGAAGAGAGTTTTAAAATTGCTGGGAGAGCAGAACCTCAATCCATCCCAATCCTATCACTTTGATTCCAATAGCAGCAAGAGATGCCCAGGGCCCTGAGATAGAATTAGAGACACTCCAGTCAATAAGCCAGCTTCATCACAGGCCCAACTTTAATGCCTCCATGTAAACACAGGACATCCTTGTCTCTGAACTGGAAACACATGGATTTGACAGATGGACCACTGGATGGATAAGGAATTTGCTGGGTAGTCACACTCATGAGCCAGCAAAGGCTCAATGTTCAAGTGGAGACCAATGATAAATGGTGCTTGTACAGGTTTAGTATTGGAACTGGCACTATTTGACATCTTTGTCAGTGACACGGACAATGGGATCAAGTGCACCATCAGAAAGTTTGCTGACAGCACTGAACTGTGTGGTGTTGTCAATACACTGGAGGGAAGGGTTGCCATCCAGCGGGGCTTTGACAGACTTGAGAAGTGGTACTTTGCAAACCTCATGAAATTCAACAAGAATACACACAACCCAGAAAGCCAACTGCATCCTGAACTACATCAAAAGAAGTGTGGTCAGCAGGTCGAGGGTGGTGATTCCACCCCTCTTCTCCACTCTTGTTAGAACCCTCTTGGAGTGCTGCATCCAGCTCTGAGGCCTTCAGTGTAAGAACAGGGACCTACAGGAGTGAGTTCACAGGGCCAGGAAGATGATCAGAGGGCTGTAGCATTTCTCCTATGAAGACAGGCTGAGAGAGCTACAGTGGTCCAGACTGAAGATGAGAAAGCTCCAAGGAGACCCTCTATTAGTCTTCCAGTACCTGAAGGGAAAGCTGCAGAGGGACTTTCAACAAGAGAAGGTAGTGGTAGGACTAGCTATAATGGCTTCAAACTCAAAGAGAGTAGGTTTAGAATAGATATAAAAGAGAAGTTCTTTACTGTGCGGGTGACGAGACACTGGAACAGGTTTCCCACAGAAGTTGTTGATGCCCTATCCCTGGAAGTGTTCAAGGCCAGGCTGGAATGGGCTCTGAGAAACCTGTTCTAGTGGAAGATGTTCTTGCCCATTGCAGGGGGGTTGGAATTAGGTGATCTTTAAGGTCCTTTCAAACCCAAACTATTCTATGATTCTATGTATTTAAGTAAAGGAGTTTTGATAAAGTGAGACACAGAGTTCTTAAATTAGGTTTCAGCAACAGATTAATTCTAGACTGAACTGACATTTCATTGGTAAATTAGTCCTTTTTCTGTCATGATGGAACTGAAAAGGTTAATGAGAACCTGCAATTTACAGTACAAAGTCCCTTCCAATATTGATTTTTTTTCCTTGTTCAAGAAACCATGTGCTACCTAGCAGGGTGTGTGATTCTTAAGCACACTTGTGCTCTGTCTACCTATGGAGCATGTTTACCAGGACTGTACCAGCATCAATCATAACTACATGTGGTGTGCTCTTAACTCTCTGTAGATGTGTAGTAGCAGCAGGGTCCCTTGCCTGCTGCTCACCACCTACAGTCTGTCAGTCCCATTTGTCTCCAAGGGATCACATTGGTAAAGAAAGGTAATTCAGCTGGAAACTACTCTCAAAAGCAGCAGACCAGGCTTCCTGATGCTGACAGATGCTGAATGATTAACAGAGTGCAAGATCTTTCTATGTTCATTTTAGATAGAATCCAAACTGTTGCTAACATGAAATGTCATATTTTTGTCTAACTTTACAGGTCATATTCAAAATATATGGATTTAATATGAGTGAGGTGTGTAAAACTTCTATGTAGAGCCAAGCATTATGAGAAAAGTAATATTTTAACAGTAATCTCATAGTGAATTAGGATGTAAGAAGTGCATTCAAAAGTCCCTATTTTACCAAACCCCTTCAGTTGTAGTCAAACAGTGGTAGAGCTGTAGAAATAAGGCATCACCAAACAGGTCCAGTGTAGAAACACCAGGATTTTAAACTCTGAATTTTCTCATATTGTAACATATATCAGTTACAATATTTTGAAACTTGATAATAAGAATTACTTCAAAACAAGAGCAGCGGCTCAGGTTCCCCTTGAGAATATGACTCAATAAATTATTTTCACTATTTTCTCTATAATCATTGGGAAATAGGTATTTTTTCTGAACAGTTGAGATTGGTTTCTTTGGTTTTTTCCTCTTTACTTGGGTTTCTTTGGTTTTTTTTTCTCTTTACTTGATCAGAGCCTAATAAATTTCTCTTCACTCATTACTGATTACTCAATCATATGAGTGATCGATGGCAGTGATTAGACCAAAGAGATGTTTACTAAACCCAGACCACCACCTGATTTGAAAAAAGCTTTCTCATTATTCTTCTATGACAGTCTATAGTGCTTATATTTCTTTAGGATAAATCTCTGATGATCTTTATTTATATATATACACGAGACAATGAGGTGTGTCTTTTTTAGGGTTGATGACGCATGATGGGAATATTCTGTTCCCATCTTTCAGTGTTGGGGGCTAAAAGTTGAAAACAGCCTATAAAATCAAACAGATTACAATAAAGTCAACAGGCCATCCAAGTCAGTCTTATGTACACTTCTTAGTTCATCTTGTGGATAAATGCTTGCAGGATCAGGACCCAAATTATGTCTAGGTTTATATTGAAATTCTTTATGCTAACGCAAGCTCTCTTGAATTTTTCTAACAATTCTCTTCTAAGTGTCACTATTCACCAGATTAGGAACTCAGGAATAAGAAGATAAAGTAACATAAACAACAAAAAGAGATTGGTTCCAGCACAAAATCTGTTAGTTTTATACTTGTTATATAATGCTATATATTAAGACGAGATCTAAACTGAAATACGTATTTTCAAATTTACTGATAATCTATTCATAAAACAAAAATTTAGTCTATGAATTACAGAGACAGCATTCCAAAACCCACTTATGATGTCAAGTTTTTGTTGTGATTTTCTGTTTATGATTTTAGAACTTTGTACCCTTTTTTTTATAGAGCTCCACATATTCTGGTTATAATAAGCCTTTGCAAGCCAATGTATCATAGACTATTTACTCATCCTGGAGCAAATGTAAGATATTAAACACTAGCATTGGGTGAAAAAGATATGAAATGGAAAAGAAACACAAGAAACTAGTGTTTAATTCCTTTGTGATTTTTAAAAATGTATGGAGAGAGAAGGTAAAGATGGAAAAGTTAAGATTCTGTTTTGGAACTTTGCATTTCTGCCACTATCAATTTGCAGAAACAGTAAAAATTTGCTAAATAATAGCAAGGGCTGAGATATGACAAAATGAGGTGCTATTCAAGGCACACAAGCACAGTGCATAACAGGCATTTCTTCTTGATTTCTGTATTTAACCCATACTGAAAATACTTTTTTAATGTTTTTCACTTTCATAGTTTGCTGAGGAAATGCTAAAAATGTACATTTACTTCATCAGAAAGTATATTGAGCAGGACAGTGGTGTCCCATTGAGAAGCATTCCAGCAACCCAAATAATTTCTTTCAGGTCATATTGGAAACACATCCCTTGCATAGATGAACTATGAATCCTAAATTCACATATTAGAATTCACATGCGATCAAGAAACTGAAGATTCAGCTTTTAGTTTAAATTTCTTTTTAAAGAAATGCAGAACATTATAAAGAAAGTGTGTCTTGGCATATGAAAAAACTTAAGGAAGATTTCTTAAAGAAAAACTGCAGGGGTACTGAGGTCTCAAAGACCTCAGAGCTGTCTAAGTGTGCAAAGTTCCTACTGAAAGGGAATTTGAACTTGATTTTTTATTGCTACTATTATTTAATTGTATATACCTCTCTGAGACACTATGTAAGAGACATAACCATAATAAGCACGCTATATGATCAATGAAAAGATAAATCACCTTGCTCAGAAGGTGATTCAAATCTTCAGGGGCTTGAAGGTGTTTACTGGTGTCAGTGGATCACGTAGTGATCCAGGGCAATTCCAATCCTAAATTAGATTCCTCAGGATGTTTAACTCTTCATGCCATAATTCACTCTTTTATGCTGAGCTTCTATTTAACTCTGAACACACTTCCTTTTCTGCTTATCTCCTTACAGATATTAATAAAACAAGCTGGTATTATTCATTCAACCCCACAGCTGGATGTTGCTCATTTATGTAGGTATAGTGGACTTTCAGCCTTAAAAAGAATCTGTTCGCACAATTCCAGAATGCTCCCTACTATACTAAAAGAGGAACAGAAATGCAGCAGTCACAGAGCAGTCAGAAAGGTAGGTTCTTTCAGAAAAACAGTCTTTTCCCATGTGGCATGTCAAAGATAGATCAGCTGTTTTCTTCTGTTTTGTAGTAGGGGAGTCAAGGCTGACTGTGTTTCCCACAGGAAAATGAGGTATGGTACATATGGGAGCAACTGATGGTTTTATATTCCTAAATCTTGAACTCTCTTGAGCTATAGGTTCTGTATCTAGGGAAGTAAGTTCTTCTAGAAACTCATAAAAAACCCCTGTTTGACAAGATGAGTATTAGAAAGTACATGAACTGCTTGTGGATAGCGACCTATTAAGGTTTATGATAAAAATATGTCCACCAAAAAATAAATACATGAAGTTATATATGTACATAAAATATTTAAAGTTTTATATATACATATAGTTATATGTATGTACATATAATTATATGTATATGTATATATATATTTCATACAAATCTGGAGAGAAAGTCAAACAAGTTCAATTTGCAAAACTCTAAGGTTTTTGTTTTGTTTTTCCAGATTCATATGCCAATATAGCAACAAAACAAATCAATACTTTGTCTGGAATCAGATTTCATCCAATGGTTATGAAGCTTGGCATGGCATGACTTGATCTCCACCTCTCCGTATATTAAATTGCTAGGGAAAAAGAATTCCCTTGCTAAAAAATAAAGGACTGAAGTGTATAAGATGGAAAGGCCAAAAGTTAAGAAGTAGTTCTCTGAGTAGAACTCTGCTTTAAAAGAAACTTTAGAAAGTAACATAAGAAAAACGCTGCCTTTCTTTTTATGTATTTATTGTAGTTATTTTCCACATCATTGCATTTAATGTTAGGAGGAATTGAAGCACAAAAAGTCTCTGTGATGCTGACTGAGACAGTGACTTATTGGTCACCCAATGATGGCTCTCATTTGGTGAAATCCTCAGTGACAAAGCAGAAGAACAAAGACCTATCTTTGTCATTCTAGGAGGGAGACAGTCAAAGATGTTTCAAGAGGGTACATTTTACTAAATTTAAAGTTGAAGCCTGATTTAGGCTTAAATGCTGCTTTTAGGTATAGTCTTAAGTATGGGAGAATTGAGAATGTGTAAAGCCTCTTGAGGCATTGCTGAGGAGTACCTTTAAGGTAATTTTAAAGAGATGACTTTTCTGCAGCACAGTTCCCTTTTATGCTGGAGTGAGAGTAAGGGCTTTATCAGCTTATATCTTCCTAACCCTGGCTGCTTTTAGACTGCTAAAGCTTTTTCACCTTAAAGAAACTCTAAGTGCATGGGTTTAGGTAGGATTTAAGATATCTGGATATGATGTGAATATATAAGAGAAAGCTTTGTGAGCCTTTTCTACACAAGATATGTCTTTAGTGATGGTGCAAATGCATGGAGTGGTACTGTGGGACATAATGCATATTTTCTGGTCTCCCTCATATGAGTCCTAAAGATTTTCCCATAAAGGCTTCATAGGCAAAAAAAATAAAATTAAAAAAAAATTGTGAATTCTAACAGGTGGCTAATAATTGAATGCATGAGTGCTGGTGGTTAAAATACAGAACTGAACTTTTGAATTTCCTGAGAAAAGCCTGCTAATTCCTGGCTGTGACCAGGATAGGCTGGTGGTAAATTTTGATAACATTCAGATCAAAAAAAAACATGGCACATCCTGAGTCCTCCACACAGTACAGAGGCACAAAACAGAATCACCAATTTGAAGGCTTATCACATGTCTGCACATGTGATCGAACTGGGAAGAGGGGCACTTTCAGAGGCCTGGAAAGAAGAGCTGGTGCCCAGGGGGTTCCCCGAAAGCAGAATTGGTTTCAGAAAGGTGAAGATGAAGCTCCTGAGTAGAGGCAGGCTCCTAGAAATGGGTAAACTTCCTGAGGATGGGGCAGATGTGCAGAGACCAACACTGAAGCAGATCAGGAGCCATGACCACTAATGCCTGAGGCAGGCAACACTGAGTGATGACATAGGAGGAACTAACATGACTCTCTGACCAACTCATTGGGTGCAGCAGCCACCACCCCATGGAAAGTCAAGGATGTGGGTGAGACAGTAATGTAGCCTACTGTCTTCTTTTTTCTAGAAAAAACTCCAGTCAGCCAAGCAAGGTGCTGGTATTCAAAGATGTACTAACCTTCATCACCTCAGCAGCTGTTACTGTAAACAGGAGTGCATCAGTAAGAAGAAAATAAGGTTTATGTGTTTGTTTTTCCCTTCAGTGAGCCATTTCAGATTCCCTGATTATGTGCCTGGAAGAAGCACAGGTGTGTCTTAATCACTACAGGATGTTATCCTTGGAATTGTCAGATTCTAAATTAATTATTTTAAATTATTTTACTTCCTAAACAAGAGAAAGATTTTTTTTTTTTACATATATATAGCTATTAAAAAAAAGTGCAACTTATGTCTGATTTATTGCTGTTTTATGTTTTTGGATGTTTACTCCCTGGCAGTCCAACAGTCCATAATATCCCTTATCCTTCTTCCCCTCATTCAAACACATGCACACATATTTTACTTTTGTGACCTGATTTCTACTATTTTTCCTAATTCAGGTACCTCCACAAAATCAACCGCTTTTAATATTAATACCTTCACTAAAATATTTCAGGTTATTAATAACATCACTAAAAATATTTTAGAATAGAAAATGAAATTTGTATGTCACCCTTCTAGTCTTTCTCTCTAGACCTGTTTCTGCACTCAGCTACTTTTGGACAGTGACAGGGCATAATTTGTTTTGTT
>NW_020955679.1:167141-196401 GCF_003031625.1 Empidonax traillii | reverse complement strand
TGTTTTTTTTTTTTTTTTTTTTTTTTTTTTTTTTTTTTTTTTTTTTTTTTTTTTTTTTTTTTTTTTTTTTTTTTTTTTTTTTTTTTTTTTTTTTTTTTTTTTTTTTTTTTTTTTTTTTTTTTTTTTTTTTTTTTTTTTTTTTTTTTTTTTTTTTTTTTTTTTTGTAGGATAGCTAAATTGCTGTGGTAGATCTGGGACTGTCTGCATGAAATGCCTTCTGAGTCTCAGTTCCTTCTTTTCCTGGCAGAGACGACTTCTCAGAAGTCCAAAGCTTTGCAATATCAGTGTGTTGTTAATATCTCTTCTGTAAACCCTTAAGTGAATCTGGCAGTTTGTAGTGATTATTAACCTTGCACTGAACCAGCAATTAATCTGTTCAGGCTGCAGAGGAAGAAGAAAGGGAGAGAGAAAGAATGAGAGAACACAAACTTGCCTGCTCTGGCTCAGTGATTCTGGTGAATCTGAGTACCCTGATCTGATATTGTTTAAACTCATTAGTATTCTCTATCTAATCTGCAGATTTAATTCATTACATACATCATTTCCCCGTAGCCTATACACCCATTTGTAATTTCCATGACATATTTTTCATCTGCATGCTTTATCCTTGGCAGAGAAAACATGAGGTTAGGAAACAAAACCTTTGATAAATATGTATTTAGTGGTGTGTGAAGTAATAATAAAAAAAAGCCTTTTTCTGGCATGCCATGTTCTGCTGCATCATGCTGACCAGGGACTGAAAAAATTTGGCTCCATATACTTTTAAAATGATCTTGTTGCTGTTGACATTTCATTGAGCTTTATGGAGGATGCATTATTATTTTATTGTCATGTCAGAAATGAGTAAACACAACTGCATTTTCCAGCATTATTGGACTTACCTTGGCTGGGAAGATTAGATCTAAGGTAAGTCATTTATGACTGCATCTTCACCCAATCTGATGTATTTCTTAGCTGCATGGTAAGACAAAGGCCTCATCCTCTAAAGCCAAGGGTGAAAACTAATTAAGGGTGTAAGAGTGGCTGCATTGAGCCAGTGAGCAAAATGCAGAGCTGTTTCCAACTTTCACCAGCACCAGTTGCCCACAGAAGAACAAAAGGGAAAAACAAGCATATCAAGAAAAATAATTTTCCTGTTTAGTTACCCGGCAATCTGTAGCTCTTGGCTTTCCTGACCCAAAGGATCAAGTTTTTTTGGTTTCTCAAATTTTTCTGCATCTACAATGTCCTGTGGCTAGTTGTGAAACTTCTACCTACATAATGTGTGAATATTTTTCTTTGTTTCAAATATAGCACTTGTTAATTTAATTATGGTCTTAAATTCTTTTTCTAAGACACAAAGAAAAATTATTCCCTCTTTTCTGACTCAATGCACGTCACAATATTTATACAGCTCCATCATACAACCCCTCAGTCATTTCTTTGCCTACCTGGGAAGACTTAGTCTATCCAATCTTTGCTTGCTCAGAAGTTGTTCCATATCTTTTATTTTTCTTGTTTCTATCTCTGAGCTTTTTCATATTCTGCTATATGCATTTTGAGATGAAGGAACTAGAACTGCACATAACATCGAAAATGTTGACACACACTGAAATTATGCAGTGGATGAATGTGTAATTACATCATTTCCTTTCCACTTACTCCAAGTTTTTCTACCATCCTCAGACACCTCTATTCAACTTGTCTTGCTCTGTGAAAAGAAACACCTTCCAGGGGTAATGATTTAGGTACTCTATAAGACTGGTAAAGCCATTAGGTACTTCTGAGTCTCACCTTACTTTATAGGTAGTATATCGTCATAATACACCACCATGACTACCTGTGTAATTGTATTCTGCACATCTTGCCTTTGCACAACTGTTAGACAGGTTGCAGAATTCTCCTTAACCCTGCCCAGAAACCTTTACATTCTTTCACTATTTCAGTTCTTCCGATGTCCCCTTGTTTGTTTATGTATGTTATCATATAATAATTTGCCTGATTGGTCTCAACATTTCAGGAGAGATAAAGGAATCACCTTTGCCTCTAGGCTGTTGAGACACTTCATATTATAACACTTTTTGTCTAATGAGATTTTTTTCTATAGTTTTTGCAGTAGACTTTTTTAATTCAGAGAAGCCCATCTATAGTAAATTCTTCCACATAGAGGTCTAGTGAGAAATCTTCAAAGTTGGTCATTACTGGAAGGATTTACTAATCATAATTTATCATATCAAAATTTTATTAAAAATATGTATGAAAGAGATAACCAAGAAAGTGCCTCAGTACTATCTACTCATTAAAAAAAACAGATTATTTCAAAATAACATCTTATGGCTAACTGTTATATGGGGTCTGATTTGTAGGAAAAAAGCCTCATATATTTTGAAGTGAAGGAAGATTTGTAGAAAGTAAGGTTTGTAACTGCTCCTATTTCTACACAATAAATAAGCTAAAAATAACCCCAAACAAAAAAATCCCAAACCCATAGCCCCTCCCCTCTACTACTAATGACAAGGAAAAATCCCTCTCAGAGGGCTTTCTTTTGTCCAAATTTCTTATAGATCTGAGGTGGTATCAAGAGATATGGAACCACTGAAGGTATTTGTGCCAAACACTTCAGATAGCAGAAGCCATATTGAATGATAGTGGTTCCTAGATGGATCCCTGAACCAGCAAAAACTGGCACAGACCCACATGGAAGCATATAAATATATATTCATAAACAACTCTCCCACTGTCAGTTATAATCCTGAAGTTAACATTTCTTGTGGGCTTATACATGGTTGAAACGGTAAATTTCTAGTCATAAAAAGTTCTCCTCAGTCTTCTTTGACCCTTGGGATGCCTGCTCCCTGACACTCTTTTCAGTGGTTGCATGAGCCACAGGATCCCAGCTACTCTCGTGTCACACATAGGATCAGCCAGAGTCAATCCAGTAGCTCTATGGACGCTGCCTGAGAAAGTAATTCCTCAGAAGATCTAAATGCATAAGTGGGAAAACATAGATGAAATTAATTTCCTTCACAGCAGCAGCAGGTAAGGGCAATGGAGATATGACAGAATCACTCATCAGGGTAAGGACATAATTACACAGTAAGTATGTCTGTTGCTTTCAGCTTCATATATGAGGTTTTACGCATTAACATTTAGACATTAATGTCTAAACATGCATGAACACGTGTAAATATTCATGAAAAAATGCAAACACATATCCCAAATCCCAAGGGGTAGGCTTGTTGCTTCTCTCCTTTATCACTGTCTACTATGGCTCATCACATTATTCCCTGATCTGATAGATGTGTCTCCATGGGGCTCTGCGGAGGTCAGGTGTGCAGCAGGAGCCCATGATTTTGAATACTTTTCCCCTATTGTTACAATGTGGTCAAAACTCCAGCAGATGCTGCTTCTGATCTTCCCCAAGGGGAAGATAGTATTTTTGGTCCTTTTCACTTAGTTCATTCAGAGACACTAGGGTA
Organism: Empidonax traillii; assembly: GCF_003031625.1. NCBI lineage: Eukaryota > Metazoa > Chordata > Aves > Passeriformes > Tyrannidae > Empidonax > Empidonax traillii. The sequence goes on along the minus strand of NW_020955679.1, from coordinate 192,943 downwards.
ATGGGCACACTCTGTTTCCATTGAGTAATCTAAATGATCAGATGATATTACAGAATTTAGTCATGCTGTGTTGCTAAACAGGCAGTACAACTTCCAGGAGTACATGCAGGCTCTTCCACAGTGCCTCGTCATATGACCACTACTTAAGCCATTTAATTTCTCAGTGTCTTAATTCTCTAAACTGTGAAATCAAATAATAACACCTATGTTCTCAGATACCTTCAAATGTGCTACATAGATATAAGAACCTTTTACTGACTGATTTTAAAGAAATAGAAAGCAAGTCTGTTGTTCATATGCATTTGAACAGTCTTCATTGCACTTTAATTTTTTTTTTTTTGTAAAAAATTATATCCCATATATTGGTGATTTTATCTGCCAGTACCTGTATCAAATTGTCAGTATGTTTCAGGCAAAATTCTTTTACGAAGAGCAGGTGTCTCACACACAGTTTAACTTGAACCTTCCAAAGCAGTGTCATACACTTCCACTGGAAGTGGCAGCTTCTTTTCATCAAAGAGATGCAGAGCTTCAGTAGTTGCTTTATTATCAAGTTAAGAGGATGAGACAGTATTAGCTGTGAGTAGGAATAGAGCTTTTTTTCTTTCTTGGTTTCATATGAAAATAAGTCTTAACCAATTATGCCATCTATTTGTCTTGTTTTTGTCCATTGTTATTTGTTTTTTTCCTTACCTGTCAACCAGTTTTCTCAATAACTACTTGTAAGCCTTTCATGATCTTCAATTAGATTTGAAAGAGCAGCAAAAAGACCATTACAGTCAGTAAAATATTTGTTAAGTATGCATAAGAGAATGAAATTAGCACAACTAATGAGAAAAAAAATAGGTTGAACTCAGCCTCATAACTTCCATTTGGGAGTAGCCATATTGCTAACAAGTGCATGTGTGTTGGACAAAGAATACACATAGGTATAAGTCCATAACCACCTTTCAGAACTATTTCTCCTCAGACGAACCTTTCACGATGAAGCACCAAGACTGTAAGAGTACAAACACATGTGAAACTAGGTTTCATTACTTTTGCTTCTTCTTGAACACTTTGATAAATAACCTTTTTTATTTTGAGGATGACTTTAGTGTTTTTCAAAATATTCTTTGCATCTGATGAGTATCTCTGAACAATAATCCATGTTCTAGAATGCAGTTACTATTATTTTTCATACAGGAAAGGGGAAGTTGTACATTGTTTCCTTACTGTATCAAGACTCTACTCTCACGTGTAATTTGCCATAAGCAAACAAAGCCTGATTCTCTACTTGAAATTATCTTCCAAAATACTTCTAACTCTTGTTCTTCTTTCAGAGGCTTTATTAGTAATCATTCTATCTTCATTGTTCATACCTCAGATCACAGTAGAGGAGAGATATTTTTATGACAATTGAATAGAAGATGCAGAAAGACCTTTGTGCAGAATGAGTTTTCAGGGAAGGCTAGAATAATTGAAAGTCTACCCACATCTCCATATATCCTCTCTGACATTTTTTTCCTACCATAATTCGGATGACATTCACAATAACAGCTACCATTTTCCCTACAAACATAAACAAACAAACCTTCCCCAATTAGTTTCACAAGATGACTGAAGAAGCAGAGCTGAAGATTCCATTAGGAGCCTTACTATGCTAATCTAATTAGCCTGGGAAACACTCAAATATTATAGAACTGAAATCAATAAAAACTCTGAAAAGCATGATTTACACTTCAGCCACAAAAAGGATTATGCAGACATTTCACCATTCTTTTGCTTATGATTTTCATGAGCAACAAGCAGAACAAACAAAATGCTTATCTAAAGGGTCACATGTAAATAAGCATGCCATAGCCTGAATATTCGTTGTCATGGAAAAATTAGCAGAATTAATTTATGAGCTATAACGAAATCAGTAAACCACTTGCACACTGTGGAGCTGTTTCAGTGAAGAGAAAATATATTCAAACTCCTAAAATAATTTTGGAACTTTTAACAAGTAGCAATTCTTCAAAATCTAGATTCCACTTCTAAAAGTTATAAAAGTTTATGTGGAATTTACTCACAAGACCTCTCGCAGCAGTTGTCAAAGTAACTGGAGCTCATCTTTGTGGCTTTTGCATCATGGCTTTTAGTGGGAAAAGAAAACACTACTCTTAAATCAGGAACAGAATTTGCGGAACGTGGCTCAGTTGTTTTCAAGGACACTAAGACTCTTAGGCTGTGTTCCCCATGGGTTGCAGCCCGAGAAATTTCCCTGAACTTTTTAATCTAAAGTGAAATCTGCATTTAGTTTACAGAAAAAAATGAAGTAAATCCACATGAAGAAATATGCTCTTATATACATGCAAGTGCTTTTAGCGTAGGGATATTGAAAAAAAAATCAGGACTGAAGAAGCAGCCTGTCAGTGTATTGCTGAAAAGGTTTTGCTACAGTGAAATTTTACATCAGCGTGCCCTTGATCGTCGCATCAGCCACTCCAAATTGCTTGTCTGGACAGCAAATCTAGCTCATTCTGAAGCTTCTGTCCTCCTCTTGCCTATTATTTTGCTATGCATCAGGTAGCTTCTGGGCAGCTTAATTGTTTCTTCACACTATGTAAACCATTTAACTTCTCTGGCATCCTACAGAAATTAAGCTTATCATGGACCTAGTGGCCCAGATGACACCACTTTTCCACAAGGTACAGCAAGGAACCGTATCAGTCGTAAAGCTCAAAGGAAAGAATACATTACCTGTGACACATGGCTGTAAAGGGAATGGAAGAAGAAAGTGATTTGTCAGATTATATTTGTAGTGGTCAAGTGAGGTTAAAAATCGTCAGGGGTTACAAATACTGATTCGGAATTTATTGTCAGTAAAACTGATAAGGGTTATTCTCTTTCTGTCATTGTAATGAAAACCCCCCTTCCACAACCTCCCCCACTTCCTTCCCCCCCAGCACTCTGGCATCCTAAAACATCTGAAATCCTTGTCCTTTGACCTACATAGTAATGAAATTAGTTAAACAGGTGAATAAATGTAAAAGAGTAAATCAGAAAGGGGGAGAAATCCAGGCATTAGTATCCAGTAGAGTTTGTTTGTCAAATAATGATTAAATTGAGTGAAAGTGATAGAATTTCGCCCAGCAATTGTTTGCAAGCTAGTCTTTTTGGGTTAGAAACTGGTGTTGAATCTGAGTGTTCCAAAATGTGATTCAGAACATGATTTTCTCTAAATGCACTTGCCAGAGGTAAATGTAATAATTTATGGAGTGTGCAGAAAATGTTTTCTTCAGCTATTTGCTATTCAGAAAAGGTTTTCCTTTGCTCTTACTGTTAGGCTTTTATGCTGGTAGTCTTATTAAGGTCAAACCCTATCAAAATATTACCTCTGGGGTCAAAAGGGTAGTGTAGTCCTTCCCAAGGCTATTACACATTTTGGTGATCAACTGCTAGAGGGCACTTAAGAGAGCTCCAGAGCAGTACACCAGCCCCTGGAGAATGAAACAACATCTAGTTTTTGACAGCCTCCTGTAGTCATGAACTGGGAGATTTATGAGGTTAGATTTGATCTCTAGTCCTGTCTAATGCCAGGTATGTTGTATGCTGCATTACTAAGCAGGCTACTAGGCAAAGCTAATATAGCTCCTTAAAGGTGAACTTGAAAGGCTACTTTTAAATCTCCAGCTAGCTAGCTAAATCCATTTTAATGCTAGCTGTGAGAATTAGGGAAATGAAATCTCACAGGTACATTTGATTAAAGCAAACAGCTAAAGTAGCATTCTGTCTGCTTCCTGGTTGTGCTTCTTCAGCAGCAATGGCAGTACAAGCCTAGAAGAGATGAATTTTCACCTATGTTGTTCAAAATTTCTAATATTCTCCTGTGCTGAAAGTAGTCAGATCTATCTCTTCACCATGTTCTGTATGCCCTAGATCAATATGGTCTGACTCAGCATCTTAAGCTTGCCAGGAACTTCTTAAACTTCTAAACCTTTTTTATGTTATGTTACCTTCATTTAGACAAGGATAAATAAAGACAGAAATCTAGTACCCTCCTCATAAAGAGTAATTTTTGAAAGACACATTGTTAAATGATGCCTTACACTTCCGTATATGACATACTATGTGAAAGGTAAAGATTAAAATGCATTTAAATGCTTGGGCTACATCAAGATGAGCCTCAGTATTTTACAGGTGTGATAAAACTGTTGAAGTACTTATGAACAGTTCCATGTGTTTGACTAGAGAATAACTTTGAATTGACCTGTAATTATTTCTAGTGCCCTAGAATCTGGTACCTGAAATCCTAAACCTCTAAGTCTGTGAAGAAACCTCATGTCAGTCAAATTGCTGAGTGACTTTTTGGAAAAAGGGGCTTCTTTAGGGGAAAGTTATTCTACTGTTTGCAAACAGAAGAGGAAGCAACTCTAGGAAGAAAAATGAAAAGCATATTTCCTCACAAACCTCAAAAGATAAATCTTGGAGGATTTATCCAAAAGGAGGATCTATTAGGCATGTGGTCATACAGCAGAGAGAATGAGGTACAAGTAATAGCTGTTTACAGCCTTGGGTGTATGTTTCTACCAACCTTCATTCCTCCTGAGTTAAACCTTACTTTGTGTGCTAACCGTACTAAAACCAATGGGCATGTTAATCCGGCTCTCATCAGTACTAAACAGAACTTTGTATTTGACAAGTCTTTACTTCATCTTCCTGTAAGTACAGACAAGTGGCTCAGACTTACCTTAGTATTCTCCTTTTCCTCCTCATTTCTTAATTATGCTGAAATGCTAAAAGGCTTTCTTTATTGCACTATTTTATTTGCTTGTCTTTAATTGATATAATTTCACAGGAGATATTATCAGTTATGAAGATGATAAATGACTGGGTGTCTTTCCATAAGCTGCTCCAGCAAGCTGTCGGAGGTGAGATTTATTCACATGCCTTAAGGTCAGNAAAAAAAAAAAAAACCAAACAGGAGAGTGAGACTTACTTTACTTAGAAATGATGCAACTTGTCAAGTATGGTAGTGTGTTGTTACTTGATAATTAGTTCAAGACAAGCTTGAAGCTGCTTCAAAGTACATTTTAAATCAGACCACACTGAAGAGTCTTTGGGGAGGCATCAATGAAAATTCAGTGGAAGAATAAGATGCTGTGAATGCTTGTTATGCAAGTATTTCCTTTCCTTATGCATGAGTTATATGGAAGGAGTAAGTACATATTTCTTCTTTTTTTTCTTCCTTTGATGCAGATAAAAATACAAGTCAGCCAAAACATACAGTGATCTAAGGAAGGTGAAGCAAAAATCTCTGCAGACTTTAATCCGATTTCTATGTTACCAGATATGATGACAATAAAATAAAATAATAAGTAAACCCTGATTATGTATGTTTCTAAACTAGTATAATACAGAACTTCTAACAAGAACAAATACCAGAAAAAGAATTTAAGGTTTAACTTAAAAGTCTGTGGGATTTTTGTTGGAAGTTTGCAAAATGCCTTTGGTTCTGAGCTCCTGGTCCATAAATGAGGTCTTGGATAAAGGAAAAAAAACATATTAGTTAGTGAAGTCTTGTTAACACTGATAAATAAGAAAATATTGCATTTGTGTCATATAAAATAAAAGAAGGGTTTTTTCTGTAATTCAAACATTCAGTACCATGAAATGCAAACTTTATAGTTTATCATCAGCATTCACTTCAGATCAAAGAATTCTAAAATATATAGCTCTATTATTCATCAACAGTCAAAAAGGGGGAAGTTTATCTTTCACATACTTTATTTTTCTTATTATCACCTTTAAGTAGTTTAGTATATTCTAAATGGCAGATTCACCAAATACTGCAATGTGTCCAGTATTTTTTGTGTCATTAATAAGATTTTCTAGTTTTCTGATCTATTACACAATTCTGATCTATTACAAATCTAACAATTGATTGATACATGTTTAATTAGGGGGTTAGATTCACTGAAGGATTTATGCCTCTCTGCAGTGATCATAGAATCACAAAACCTCAGAATGATTGACACTGGAAAGGAGGTCACCTGATGCAGCTCCGCAGGTTCACCCAGAGGCAGTTGCCCTGGACCGCGTCCAGCTGGCTTTTGAATATCTCCAAGGATAGATACTCCACAATCATCCTGGGCAATCTGCATCAGGGCTTGGTCAACCTTACATTGAAAAAGTGCTTTTTGATGTTCAAAGGGAACCTTGTGTTTCATTGTGCACCCATTACCTCTGGTCCTGTCACACATTGAGAACCTGGCTCTGTCTTCTCTATACCTTCCCTTCAGATGTTATTATACATTGATGAGACCCCCTGAGCCTTCTCATCTCTAGGCTGAACAGCCCCAGCTCTCTCAGCCTTTCCTTGTAAGAGAAATGCTTCAGTCTCTTCAGCATCTTAGTGGTCCTTTGCTGGACTCTCCCCTTTATGTCCAAGTCTCTCTTGTACCAGGGAGCCCCAAACTGGATGGAACACTCTGGGTATGGCCCCATTAGCACTAAGTAGAGGGTAAGAATCACCTTTCTTGATGTACTGGCAATGCTTTTCCTAAACCAGCACAGTACTATTAACTTTCTTTACTGCAAAGGCACATTACTGGCTCATGTTCAGCTTGGTGTCCCTCAGGACCCCCAGGTCCTTTTCTGCAAAAATGCTTTCCAGCTGGGTGATCCCCAGCATATATAGTGGTACAGGGACTTGTTCCTACCCAGATGTAGAAATTTGCACTTTCTCTTCATGAAGTGCCCTTGATGAGGTTCCTGTCAGCTCATTTCTCCAGCCTGCTGAGATCTCCCTGGAGGTCAGCACAACCCTCTGGTTTATCAGCCACTCTTCTCAGCTTTGTAACATAAGTGAACTTGCTGGAAGGCCTCATCCACTTGTTCTTTCTGAGCGGGTGGCCTACAGGAGACACCCACTACGATCTCATTCATGTCAGTCTGCTGGTATGTCACCCATATCAATGACGAAAACTTACGTTCCTTTTGTTTTCAGAACTGTACAGAACCCATCAATGGAGCACTTTCAGGATTCTTTTGGTAGTCCAAATCCATTTTTCCACACTTTGTTTTATTTTTCTCTGAAATTTTGGGAAGTTTTTTGTTGAATTCAAATGGCTTCCACTCAAGTTTCAAGATGTGTGACAGAAGTATATTAGAAATGTATGCCATATAATATAAAATTTCCTTCTCTAAAAATCACAGTAAAATACAGTTTGGTACTTGTCATAATTAGCATTATCTAATCCAGCCACTAAGATATCAATAATATTTTTAATTGGTTTTGCTCATCATAGCTTTTGCTCTTTGGTGTAACCACTCAGGAATGGTAAAGGAACGTAAACCCATCATAGAGTTTTGCTTTTCTAAGACAGGTAGTGTAACTATTCTGTAGAGTACAAGACATGATACACTGGGGACTTGAGAGGTTTTTGCTACAAGGCAAGTGGTATGCAATATTTGCTGTACTGTTATGGCAAAAACCATTATGGTATTCACTGGGACTGCATTAAGCAGTGCTTTCTTTTTGTCCAAATCCATGCCAGAGTTACATATACAAGGGTAAATTAAGTGTATTTCTGCCAAGAATAAGTACCCTGTGAATTCAGTATAACCTTCATAGAAACAAGCATACTTTCTATTTTTAACAGTGTTTTAAATGTCTATACATTCATGTTTGGTTGCAGAATATCCAACAGGGTTCAGCAAGTGGTTAGATATGACATTCTCACAAATTTTATACAAAAATAAAGGCGGAAAATCAATCTTTGTGCTTCTTCTCCTTTATAAAACAGTGTGAATTTGTTATCTTTAGAAATAATCACTCTGTTTTTATACAGGGAGGGAGATGCTACAAAGCTTGAAATGGGAAAGCGCTTTATCAGAAGTGGCGTCATATTATCTGCTGCTGTTGACAACTTCTACCGTTGAGCCAATCTATGATGCGAGCGTAAAAGCAAAGTGGCACAAAACTGGCTATATCAAGACTTTAGCTCACAAAAAGGAAACATAGGATGAAAAAACATGTTATTAAACACTGAAATAAATAGACTATAAATTACCAAAGACCATAAAAAATGTTTGGCTGACTACAATGCAAAGTAGGGGAAAAAAACTAAGGTAGAAACAAAAAGAGTAGAAACCTGCTATACAGAAAAATAATGGAATCAGTAACATCCTTTTAAAAAACACCACAATACATAACTCAATTAAACTAATAGTACACAGACACACTTACTTCTGAGTAATACTAACTGTGGAAAGAGATCCCAGGTGTTGGAGAAAATATTTTTTGACACTTTCCACTATACCTACTTGCTCAGAGCCCCATCCAAGCTGGCCTTGAACATTTCCAGAGATGAATCATCTACAACTTTTCTGGGCAACGTGTTCCAGTGTCTCACCACCCACACAGTAGAGAATTCCCTTTTTATATATAATCTAATCCTACCCTCTGTCAACTTAAAGCCATTCCTCCATGTCCTATCACTACATGCCCTTGTAAAAACTCCCCCTCAGCTTTCTCATAGACCTACTTTTAGGTACTGAAAGGCCATAATCAATTGTCCCAGAGCCTTCTCTTCTCCAGGTTGAATAATCAAAATTCTTTCATCCTTTCTTCTTGGAGATGTGCTCCAGCCCTCCTATCATCTTCACGGCCCTCCTCTGTACTTGCTCCAACACTCTGTGTCTTTCTTATGCTGAGGACCTCAGAGCTGGATGCAGTACTCCAGGTGGGGTCTTACCAGAGCAGAATTGAAGGATAGAATCATCTCCCTCAACCTGCTAGCCATGCTGCTTTTGATGCAGACCAGGATACAACTGCCTTTCTGGGCTACATGTGCAAACTACTAGCTCATGTCCAGTCTTTCATACACCAGCACCTTCAAGCCCTTCTTCTAAGGGCTGCTCTTAATCTGTTCACCCCCCATCCTGTATTGCTACTGGAGGTTCCTTGTGCGGGACCTTGCATTTGATCTTATTAAATCTCATGAGATTCTCATAGGTCTCCTTCTTTATCTTATCCAGGTCCCTCTGGATGGCATCCCAGCCCTCAGGTATGTCAACCGCACCATTCAGCATGGTTTTGCTTCCTGAGGGTGCACTTAATCCCTTTGTCTATGTCACTGATTAATTGAACAGCATTAATTGAATAGCACTGTCCCAGTACAGACTTCTGATGGACATCGTTTGTCACCAACGTCCATCAGAACACTGAACCATTGACCACTGTTGTCTGGATGCATCTGTCCAACCAATTTCCTTATCCACCAAACAGTCCACTCATCAGATCTCTCTCTCCTCAATTTGGAGAGACTATGACTATGTCAAAGGCCTTACAGACCTTGGATAAATGACACGTGTAGCCCTTCCCATGTCCACTGATGTAGTCTCTCCATTGTGAAAGGCCACTGTGTTGGTCAGACAGGACTTGCCCTTGGTGAAGCCATGCTGGCTGTCTTGAATCACCTCCCTGTCCTCCCTGGGCCTTAGCATTAGCTTCTTCTGTTTCATTATCTTTCCAGGGACAGAGGTGAGGCTGACAGGTCGGTAGTTTCTAGGGTCCTCCTTTTCAACCACAGTCAACTAGAAACATTTTCATGTGTTAGATCATGTCTTGTAAAACAAAATGAGTCTCACGCTGAACAAAATGATAACACCTGTGTGACTTGCAACACAACACAGGATATGGTATTTTTGCATTTCCTGAAAGTGTGGTACAGTATGAGTACTAAGAACTTCAGATCAGTATATAAAATCAATACTTTACTAAATAGAGAACATCTGCTTTGGTGAACAACTTTCTTCAGAGAGCTAAATTGCAAAGAAATTTAAAAAACTATCCATATTCTTGGGAACAACGTAACACTAAGCAGCAATTAGATACCCACTGAATTATAACCAGAAACAAAGATTTTGTCAGACATTATCACTTTATTTTGTTGTTTATTAATTTCTGTAATTTCTTCAAAAGTGAAAAAGAAGAGAAATGGAATTAAATGTGTTGTACTACTTCTAAGTCTTTATAATTTGCCAAGTCCTACATCTGATAACCATGTTGCAGTCATAGTGGAGGACAAATAATATGTGAGTTACTAAAACCCATGGAGCTTTAACATGAAGCATATATTTCTATCTCAGTGAAAGAAGAAAATGAAAACTTTCCCCATGAAAATGAAATTTGAATTTATCCTTTTCAAAGCAGCAAAAAATTCAGTCGACATGACATTTGCATTGCAATGAAAGAGTCAGTGAATCTGCGATAATGAATTAGCATTGAATTAACCTAAAAAGGCACACCTTCTCTTCAATTCTTAAATGTGAGCAAAGGAATTAATATGATCTTTAGCATGATCTTTGAGGAGATCTGATTTTTTCAAAATTCCTGGGATGGAAGGAATTGACATGCCCTGCTCTGAACTCTTTGTGGATGAAGCACTTAAAACTAACAAAATTTGGATCTATGTGTGCCTGTAGAAGTATAGAGTTCTTGAGGTAAGTTAAACAAAAACTACATTCAGACATCTCAATGAGTTTACTAAAACATCTAGAAAAACTATGCTTTTAATGAAGGAGGAAATGAAGGAAAATGATGGAATACAATGCCTTTCTATATCTAAGAAGAAGCTGCTGGTGAATACAATGAAGGTTTTTGAGGTGAATTCTCAGAAGTGAGAAATAATTTCTTTGACAAAAATGCTTTGTATATAATATCAATTATTATATGTCATATAAATTACTCTAAAGAATAGGTAAGGTAGTATGTCTGTCAGTATATTAAAGAATTTTAAAGATTAATGTATTCTTTTGTTCCTGCACTTATGAGGTGACTGATTCTGTAGTGGTTTATTCTACGTTGTGAATAAATGTTTTCTGGATCTAGGCGAACTTACCCAAGAGAAAGAACTGCAGAACAGGAAAAGCAAGGAGAAATTTTAATATGAGTCAACTGTAATATAAGCAGAGTTGTGTAAAGATCTGATATGGTCACAGTATGAAAAGCACCACTCATGTTAGGCCATAAAGGAAACAGAGACTTGTATTAGACACTTATAATTGATTTTCATGCACTTCTTAATGCTATTTCCATAAGATTGTTTCTGTAGCAATTACTTTATTTTTTATGACAAATGGTCTTAAGTTTGATTTTAGGTACAGCCTCTAACTCTGTCAGTGTGCACTATTTGTATAAACCTGAAGTGGCAGGGGTTTAAGCAGGCCTTTTATTTTATTTCTAGACCCTCAAAGGGAAAACATAGTCTGTGGGAGAAAATAGTAGTTCTTTTTTCCTGAAGCGATAGCTCTGTTGCTGTTACATGTATATATATATTGCGCACCACTATTTTCTATTCTCTTGATAAACATACTAAAAGTAATGTTTTTATGCCTTTTTATTTTTAGTCATCTTTCCTCAAGAAAGCTACAGTTATTAACTATATGCTATATACTAGTTATTAGCTATTCTATGAAAACCTCTTTGGATCATTTTTTTTCTTCAAAATTGCTGTACAACTCTGATGTTTCAAACCACAGGTGTCTATGTTAAAAGAAGGGACATTAATTTTCTGTACATATCATTTATTTCTGGACACTTAAAAAACAGGTGCCAACAGTAATAAATACTGAAGAAGGTTTTAAACTGTATGTGAGGGTGCAGAGGACAACGAATAAAGCATAGCACCTGAAAAACATGTTTTTCTAAGAAAGTCTATGATTCATTGCTCTAACTAATAGTTACTCATGTAAACAACATGTGCTGTATGTAAACAATATATGTAATGTATGTAAACAATTTATGTGATACAAGATATGCTGAATTCAAGGAACCTCTGCAAATAAAATATTTTTTAATGATTTTGTTATCAGATTGGAAAAGGACAGATGAATTATTTATTTTTTATGAATGAGTATTTACAAGTATTTATTTATGAGTAGATGAAAGAAGACAGGCGGATCTTAGGTTTCACAGTATGTATCAATGCCAAATAAATTGCCATTATTCTATGCTGTCATTTTTATCTGTGTATATAACAATGGAATAATAATGGAAATATAATATGGAAACCCTTATATTAAAGGAGAAAGCTGGGTGAAGGAAAGAAAATAGTAATGTTTCTTTTTCTGAGAAAACTACTAGCTTTCCACCACAAGCTAAAGTGGCACAGTTCAAAATTCAGCAAAACAACTCAAGATATCACAACCCCTTAAGACTTCTACAACATCACTATATTTAAATTATACCTCCTTGGGTATTATATAGCAAGATTTAGGAAAGAAAGATGTGTTATAGCTTATATGGAAAAGTATAATTTAACAGAATGAGAAGCTGAATGTCAGCATTTAAAAGCAGTTTAATTCCAAAGGCAAAGAATCACACAAAAAAAAAAAAAAAAAAAAAAAAAAAGTTATGCTCCTTATTAATTTTTTAGAGATATATGCTGTTTTATCAGAGAGCTAAAAACAATACAAAACCCCATAAGCCAAGCTTTGTATTGCCCAATGTGGTAAAATATGGACAGATGAGTCCATCATGTGCATAATTTCCTTTTATAGCAACACAAATGTTAATGCAGCTACAAAGTCAACAAAAGCCGCCAATACCTTACTAACAACTTCATTAAGTAGTGTACTGTTTCCTTAATTAGATTGCCACAATATTAGATATAAATCAGTGATAAAGTCTAATATTTATATATAGATGCATGGTTTTTTATTAGCAGCTGGGATATGGTGGTCATAAGGGGAAGAAATTATTTATAATCTTAAAATATGAGTTGATCTTAAGCTGATTCTAAATGTTTAGGAACCAAATTATACTAAACTTCAAAAGTCATGCTCAAAGACTTGCATGCAGTGAAGCAAATCTTTCAGCTGTCAGGTGTCTGCTGTCACATCTTCATGCTGTAGGAACACACTGACACAGGAAGCACTGAAAAATGACGGACCTAAGTCATAAGGAATAAAGGAGATATAGGAATTCTGTATGTGCCAATTTAGCTTCTTAACAGATATTAAAATTATGTTTGATTTTATATTAGCAGAGTGGCTCCAAATACAGAATAAATCCAGTTCCTATACTGAATTATTTAAGGTCAAGAAAATGCATTTTTGTTTTTAAGAGCCTTGGAGAAATTAGGTCTTTTTAATTTCCCTTATGAGATTAGAAAAATGAAAGTAAACACCTTTTGCCACCATGGTCATGTCAAAAGTGGTTTTCTTCAGAACAAGTTGTCTTGTTGGCTGCTTCATTTTCCAGAACATTCTGACTTGCTAGTGTGTCACTAGAGGGTGCTGCAAAGTTGTTTTCTAATGTGTTACACAGATAACTGTAGTATTTAGTTTAGTGTTTGTAGAAAACGCAGGTCTAAACTTTCAGGTTAAAAAGTCTTTATGAAGTACTGATGAACTATCATTGGCTGATAGACTTGAACTTCATAATTTGCAAGAAAGGGAGAAAAATTTTCAAGTTTCAATGACAGATACAAAACATGAGTTAACAATGAGAAGTTTTAGGGTTTTCATATACATAGAAATGAGTTTGGATTAGGACACCTTTGCACAATTATGTAATAGTTCAAATTTCTTGCAAGCATGTCTTCTGACTAGTAACATGTCATTATGTTGAATAGAGAAGTTTAATTAAGAAAGTAAGAACTGTACTTTTCTATAAAGATTGAAAAACTTTGTGTCTAATATAATATGGAGGAACAGACCTCTTTTTTTTTATTTTTTCATAGTTGTTACAAAGACTTCTAAATGAAATAAGAGAGCATTAGAAGAAATAGTGTCTGGTATTCTATTGGCTGAATTGTGTGTTAATCATATAAATCCCAGACTACTCTTCTGAGCTACGGTGTGTACTTATGACTTGTTACAGATGTTGGAAAATGTTGTGACTGTGAGGGGTACTTACAATATCTAGACTCCTGGCCCTTTAAGACACTATGAGAAATAACAGAGAAAATAGTTACAAATTAAAAGCCTCCTGTAAGGTAATGAGTACTGAAGAGTGATACAGGTGTATATGTGATTCATGTACTACTGTTAGTGGCATAATTTCAGCCAAATGCAGTTTAGAGGTGATGGCAGTATGTGGAGGTGAACGATATTAAGGGAAGCCCACCTTATTCCTGTACATTCTCCTTGTCTTTCTGGCACCTACTGCTGGCACAACAATGCAAGCTATCACCTCTCCTTGCAACACTGGAGCTCTGACACATGCTGCCATAACTATGATGCAAAGGTTTCCATCTGTGGGAGCAAAAGCCCCAGACATGTCTCTCAGCAAAGAGCTGCCTTGCTCACAAGAGGGCTAATGTGGTTGTGAACTTGACCCGTTCCTTGGAGAACAATTTCAGTAACTGTCTTTTTGACTGCAGTCCTTTGCAAGGATATGTGTGTTCTCTTGGCCCATATTCTTTTAGGGACCAGCTGCTACATGGACATGTTCATGTAAAAAATGTGCCCCAGATGAAGAGCAGCTCTACATGAAGCTCTGGCCCCATGAGCTGGTATCTGGTTTCTACTTAGAAGCTTCCCCTGCTGCTGTGGCTTGCAGCAGCAAGCCTTCCTCCAGCACCTCAGGTTGCCCAAAATATTCTGGCTTTCCTCAGAGGTAATTCTCTTTGCTCTCCCTGTCAACCTCAGATGCTTTTTTCCATAAGGCACCAAAGGAATGCAGTGCCACCCTTTGCACACTATTTGATGTAACTGTTGAACTCCAGGAGCCCCTCACAATGCTTTTCAGTCCTTTAGGGCTTTGAAAACAGCATGAAAGAGCTAGAAATAGGGTGGAGGGGAATATTCTCAGCAAGGTCACAGAAATGATCTAGTTGTTATTGACATTTTTGCCTCTTACAACCACCCATCTAAGAATAGAATGAAATCCTTGTCATTTATCTCCCTCAGTGGATCCTAACCCTGTCACAGACTGAAAATTATTTCCTTTCCGCAATAAATAGTGCTATATCTGAGCAGTAGTTAGTAGTTACTGTGTCAGTGCAAAGCTATAGGCAACTCTGATAAGTAGCTTATTGACACAGTACACAGTAATTTCTCAGCTGGAACAATTGTGTCAATACACACTTGGGAAGTTTCTAATTCATGGAAATGCTATTAGTAAGTGATATGTCATTATGGAGAGACCTCTAGTCCATAGGTTCACACATATACTGCCATAGTAAGTTTTAGTGGTGAATCGGTGCATTAAAAAATGAATATGTTAAGCAATTAATGTATCATATTTAATGTTAATGACAAATATGCATCCTAAAAAAACACTAGAAATAAACATAGCACTGGGGAGTTTTAAAGCTTAGATCTTACTGTTACATTAATAGGATGAGAACCAATGATCCTAGTTACACATAAACAACTGTAACATTTGCAGATTTCCCTTTCAAAGCATTTGAGCTACAGTGGTGATGAAAAAACATCCACAGAGTGTCTTCATTTTCCACTTTAGTCTTCTATAACTTCATAATATCTAAACCAATTTAAACCTTTATTAATAAAAATGCTTTGAACTGAGACCTTGCATGTCATCTTGCAACACAGAATGAATTTTTACTGTCAATTTTTACTCTAAATTAGAAGTTGCTTTATAATTGAAATGCTGACACAGACTTCTAATTGTAGAGGTGTTGGCAGGTGCTGCTATGCTAGCATTATATTAGCAACTTCTGCATGTGAATCTTGTTCATTAAAGGTTATGTTTATATCATATGCATACAGATTATAGGCTGTAGAATGACAGCTGTGTAAAATCAGTCAGATTAGAACACGCTATAGATGCAAACTGTCACGTATCTAACAGATTATTATCCTTCAAAGTTTCTTTCATTTTAAAAATATAGAGGGAAAATATTTTTATAGCTACCTGCTGAAAAATAAAACAGTTTATTAAAATGGTTGTTGATACAGAATTAATACGAAAGGGAAAAATTAAAATAAATATCTTTTAACTAAACATTAAATTAGCTCAACTATAGTAGTTGCCTGAATTGCAAGTGAATGTTATAGAGCATGGGTCTAATTGCTGTAGTGTCTCAACTCTCCAAGCAGTGCAGATGTTATGCAAATAGTTTTGTGTTCATTTTCAGCCTGCAAAACGTGGTAGTTTTTGCAAAATCAGAATGGATATCAACATGCATGCACACACACAGTTAGAAAAAAATTAAAAATTCACTGAATTCCCCTATGTCTGATTACTCGAAAAACCTTTTAAAGCACAGGCTTCTTTTAAGCAGTGTTAGAGAGTGATCTGCACCAAAACTCTTGATCAAAAGGTAGTAGACTTAGATAAAATTTGGATCTAAAGCTCACACAGTTCCTGGGTCTCACTGAGGGTTTGTGTGTGTGCATATTGAGAATATCTGGGCTAGAGAGTATCAGCGTGGTATGCTGCAACAAATGTCTTCATAAGCCTTTTCTATCCTGTCTCCATCCCCTAGAAAATCATAGTCCCAATGCACAAAATACCGGTATGTTCTGTTGGAGTATGTTAGTTTATTTCCTTCAGTATCTAATGATAATTTACCATGTAAGTGCCTTAGGGATGACACCCGTGTAGATGTTGGAATATTAAAAATTTTCCCAGTCTTGAAAATTATAAGTCTTCTTTCAGCTTTCTAATATTTCCATATGCCATCAGTGGGGAATTCCAGCTATTCAGGGTTACATTGCAGATGCTAGTACATTTAAATTATTTAAAATACAAACAAAACCCTAACCAAATTGACACATTTTTAACCTTTTTTAAACAATTTATACATATATATATATATATTTGCTTAGCTGGTTCTTTGGCTTAAACTTATCCTTTCTACATAGCAAATATATATTCAGCAAGTTAGATCCCACTGGTATGTTTGAAAGCTTTGTTATTTTCAGTAACTATTCTCTTAAGTAGTTATCATAAATATATTTCCATGTATATTTTATGTGACAAGGACAGGGAAAAAGATGTAAAGAAAAAATATTTCATGGTAATATTTCAGTGTTATATAGTGCATGAAGTTGTGTTCCTTATATATTCCTATTCCTATCCTATTTATTCTTTATCTATACCTGTCTTTACTGATTACTCAGTAACATAGATTTTTTTCTCAGTTTGACCTCCTGTGCATATATGTGTGCAGTAGTTCATTCCTATATTCAGACATCCACATATAATTATGAATTATTATGTCTTGAGCTAATTTGCTTAATTCCTAACACAGCTCTTTTGCAATTACCAGATTCCAACATGTTTTATGTCTAGCTACTCTTTTCTTTTGTCTGAGTCATCATGATATTGGATCACAGGAATATGATTGCCTTAAAATTTTGTTCAAAATTTTGAGAGAAATCAGTGATGAGTTTGTATAAATTCTCAATTCTTTTATCAATAGCATTGGTTTTTAAAAGGCTAAAATTTTAATAATGGAATTCTTTGCCAACTGCATCAAAACTCTTTTGTCATTGAGATTAACTTTTATACAGAACTACTTTTTTTGGAATTTTTTATGTAAATTCAAAGCTTAGACATTTTTTTCTCTGAATAACAAGCAAAAATTAATTAAAAAAAGAACAGAAAGAAGGCAGCTGGATAAATTTTCTATTTTTGTTCTATCTTAATTTGTATTTCTCTTAAAATTTATTTAAGAGGAGTGATTAAGATCCTGCAGCATATTATCATCTCACCGTGGTAAAGAGGATCCTCACAAACCAGACTGCAGAAATACATTCTCTCCAATTGAATCCGTGTAAAGAATTTAACACAATATTTGACTTATTATTAGTCATTATTATAGTTTAAGAATAAGGTGAGCTATAAATAATTTTCTTATTAGAAAGAGGCTCGGAGCATGAGACAGTTACTGGAGACATGCATGCATAAGGTGCCAGAAAACATAGAAGACAGGCACAATTTTTTTATGATAGTGTAGCAGATTAAACTTTTTCAAGAAAAAGTGAAATGCAAGTGATTGAGGTTGAATTAGTATTTTCTTACTTACCAAAAGAAATATAAGACAGAACAGCTGATGCAGTTATAATACCTTTATCAATTGCTCAATTATCTGTTGCCTGACTGCTATAAGTAACTTTCAATTAGCTAAATAAATGAAGATGTAAAGTACTTTCTTTCAAAAGCCTGCATTAACCATAAATAAATAATGGTTTAAGACAAACAGTAATTATATATGTGCTTCACTCGGTGTCTCAGACTTTTTCCACTACACTCATACTTTCAGAGCTGGAGTTTTACCTGCAGAAGTGCATATCTTTCTTTAGTTATAATGTCAACTGGCTTTAAAATTGGCCTTTTTATAACAAAACAAGAGGATAAGATATGAAAACAGAAGTAGCAGAACACTCACAAGAATTGTATTGTTCTGAGCATGTAGAAATGCCAATTTGATTTCACCTCTGGCACCTGGAGGAAGCAAAACTAGATTTCTCATTCTAAGACCTATGACTAAATTTCCTCAGTATATGACAGCACGCTGGTAAGGGGAAGAGTAGTTTGGTTAGAGCAATTGCCTGAAAAAGAGGACTTTGAGTTCATTCTTGGCTGTGTCTTTGATCCAGGGTTAGGGGGTTTTGTTTTGTTTTGTTTTTGTTTGGGGGACAGGTTTTTCTTGGTTTTTTTATTGGTTTTGGGTTTTTTTCAGGGGAGGAGGGGCAGAGCAGGAGAGGAGGTGAGTGTTTCAAGAGTTAGTTTTTTTTTAAGAGAATGCTACTACCTTGGTGGAAAAGGGCTTTTACAAGATTTTACAATTACTATTGTTACAGATCTTATTACTTCTCCTTCCTCTACTACTAGTACAACTATTAGGCAGATTTGCTGTAGTATATAAATTTCTAAAAAATCTAAGCAAACAAGCAAATGAAAAAATCTGAAAGGAAAATTGCCCCCATTACAGGCAACACAAATTTTAGCCATGTGCTATTGAAACAGATCAGATAATTCAAAGTCAAAAAAGGAAGTTAACTGAAGTTCAAATGTCTCCATCATCTGATGCTCTTTTGTGTCCCAAAAAATGCGCTAGAAAATATTTGGATAGTGAATGAAATTACCATAGAGTGCATCTGGGCAATATTACATTCATAGGTGAACAAAACTGTTACCATTTAAAGAGCAACAGTAGATTGATATGAGCCAAATGACTTTATTGGTGTCAGTCTGTGAGAGTGTGTATGTAATTATGTCTATAAACATACTTATATACATAAATATATGAAAATATACATACACTTTTACTCAAACAGATGAGTTTATTTTAGAAACGCCATACCATTCTTTTATCTTACAGCATGATTAAACATTTGGATCTGCCAAAGCTATTCCTCCACAAAAATAAAGAAATGTTTTGAGGCATCATGTAATGATGGTTTAGTTAGTAGAAAAAAGAAAACTCTGTTGAAGACAAAACTATGTTCTGTAAGTAAAGCACTTCAATTCAAGGCAAGAATGGCTTTAGTTAAAACAATCTGTGGTCTGACACTGATTTACAACATGTACATTAGTTATCTCTTTCATAGAATCATGCAATCCTAGACTGGTTTAGGTGGGAAAGGACCTTAAAGATTATCTATTTCCAACTCCCATCCCCACCACAGGCAGGGACGCCTTCCACTACACCAGATTGCTCAAAGCACCAACCAGTCTGACCTTGAAGATTTCCATGAGTGTAGTATCCACAACTTCTCTGGGTAGCCTATTCCAATGCTTCACCACATTCACAGTAAAGGATTTCTGCCTATTATCTAAGCTAAATCTACCCTCTTTCAGTCAAAGCCATTCCCTCATGTCCTATCAGTACTTGCCCCTGTAAAAAGTCCTTGTAGGTCCATTTTAAGTACTGGCAGGATGCTGTAAGAAGGCCCTGGAGCAGTCTCTTCTCCAGTCTGAGCAACACCAGCTCTCTCAGCCTGTCTTCATGGAAGAGGTACTTCAGCCCTCTGATCAACTTCATGGCGCTTCTCTGGACTCACTCCAGCAGGCTCATGTCCTCCTTATGTTGGGGAACCCAGAGTACTCTAGGTGGGGTCTCATGAGAGCAGAGTAGAGGGGCAGAATCACTTCCCTTGACCTACTGGCCACACTGCTTTTGATGCAGCCCAGAATATGATTGGCTTTCTGGGCTGCAAGGTCAAGTTGAGCTTCTCATTAGCCAACACCCTCAAATCCCTCTTCTCAGAGCTGGTCTCAAGTCATTCTTCTCTCAGTCTGTATTTATGCTTGGGATTGGTCCAGCCCATGTGCAGGACCTTGCACTTGGCCTTGCTGAACCTCATGAGGTTCACACATAACCACTCAAGCCTGTCAAGGACTCTTTGGAAAGCATCCCTTCACCCCAGTAGGTCAACTGCACCACACAATTTGGTGTTGTTGGCAAACTTGCTGGGGGTGCACTCAATCCCGCTCTTTATGTGGCTGTCAAAGATGTTAAACAGCGCCAATATCTACAAACAATTGTTTGAATTGTCTTTTCAGGTGATCAGATGTGTTTTTAATATACTTTCTTTAGTTTTGGCAGAAAATTAAGTCCTCTGAGGATTAGTGGTGTGCTACACCCTGAATTAACTGCCAAAGATGCAATAATTTTTCCCTTCTGCTTAATTGTATTGTGGAAGCAATCAGTCATGCAGTAAAAGCAATTACAGCTTTGGTTTTATTCTATTTTCTTACTATTTTTGTTAATATCAAAGTGTATATTGTGTTTGAAAAACTGCTCTCTGACAAGCACACTGTCTCTGTGAGAGCAAGGAAGCAAAACAAATCCAACTGTAATGTAATAAGTCTTGGTTTTGAGGTAGGGTACAGGAAAAAAGAAAGATGCATGTACACAAATACCTCATCAAAATATTTTCTGGAAACATATTTAATACATTTTGACAAAAATAAAAATTAGAAAGATGTGTCTGCCCTCTGCAGAAAATTGCATCTGTTCAACAAAAACAAAATACCTGAATGTCAGAAATACTCAGCTGAAACATTTTATTCACATCTGCTGATAATAATGCCCCATGGGAATTCAGAAGTCTCATGCCACTACTCTCAGTAGGTTTGGTTCATTAGCAAAGATTTTTCCCCTTGATGCACTTTTGGCCAACATGAGTATTTTTTTAATGTACTGAGTTTTCAGCTCCTAGGGGGAAATTATATCTATTTGCTGAAAGTTGAAACTATCACTGAAAAAATTCAGTGATTTTATAACTCAGATATTTTACAGGTAGAAACAACGCACCTTCTCAGATAAAAAACAACCTGCTTCTCAGGAAGTTTTATTTGTAATCTTGCCATTACAAAGATCCAGTGTTACAAAGTACAATACTAGTCACCTAACTAATCAGCAGGCTGGGATTCCAACCTGAACTACTCCCTGATATAGGCTGCTGTTGCGGAAAACTGAAAAATTTTGGAAAAAAAATTACTTTCTCTTTCAAGAATAATCACAAAGATTGCTTGTCCACTGATTTGTAACACAGAAAAAGGTCTAGGTCTATTGAATCAAGTCCATTACGATTGGACTCAATGATCTTAAAGGTCTTTTCTAACGTAAATGTTTCCATGATTCTGTTAATCCTGCATTCAAATATGCTGAAATAAATCTGTCTTCCCCACTTTATACTGTCTGACTGCATGCCATTCTTTGTAATTTAAAGAGTCAAAATTATTCCCAAATTAGAAGTGATGTTCTGAAATCTCCAAGGATCCAGGAAATGTGTTGATGAGAAAAAAACACCACAGATTTCTTTGGATCCCATTCAGTGATATCTGCCCTTGATTATACTGAATCCAAGATTAGTTACGCTATACTTTAAAAGTTTAATATTCTTCTGGTATAACTGATGGAAAGTAGTGTGGATGCCTTAGTGGACAATTTGGCTATCGATTTTCTCATATAATTGTATGGTGAATGCACTTGTTAGGTGTTAAGTTTATCAAAAAACTGAACATCCAACATGAAGAGCAGTCTCGACAGACTAAAACGAAATTCAAAGGATCCAACCAATCCTGACCATACTTAATTCATATATCTTGTAATCATATGAACTTTCTTTTGAGCAAGGTCTAATTTTTAAAAAATGCAGCAGCAAGAATAAAATTTAATCATTTTGATAGAGCAAATTTATCATCTCTAAACAGCATTTACTAAAGGATTTTTTAAACATATCAGAGTTCATCAAGTTCAAAGAAAATGAAATAACTGTTCTCCTTTTTAAATATCTTGAACAACAAGCAGTTGCAAAAGCTCACCTAGCAGTATCCAGAGAAGGAGATAAACTCAGCTTTAACCATGGAAATCTAATTAGTAACAACTCATTCATACACCATAACTCTCAATATGCATGACAAGCAATAACTTCTGTTGATGGCTTATTATACTGTTCACCAAATTATAAATGTAATATATTTTCTCACATTTTGTATACAGTATTTAAAAATATCTTGTATATGATATTTTGTGTACTGTGGGCTTGGTTGGAAGAGCTATGAATATATTTACCAAACAGGTCATTTAATAGATTTTACAGGTTTTCAGAATAAGATACTGAACTTTCTTTTCATTATTACTTTTTGTGCAAAATATTGTACCTCTTAACATCATTGAATTTTTTCCTTTAATGGAATACTTTGGAATTCAAAGTCATATTAAGTAACTGTTTTTAAGGCTCTTTTGGTTGACTCTCAAGCTTAATAGGCTGAAATTGAATTTAGTGGAGCAGAGAGGAGGGTGAGTGGGCAGGGAGAGCACAGTCACAGTGGGTTCAGGGCGTGCAATGCAGCTGTTTGCAGTAGGACTCGCATTCTAGTACCTGGATCTCTCCTTCCATACCCAGTGCAGACTATTGCAATATGCTTTATTTTCTGGATATAGCACCTCCTCCTTCTCCTTCTTCAGTGGCCTTAGTGTCTTTCTCTCACAAATTCTCAGTCCTTTTTCTAGAAGTTATTGCTATTCCCTCTTAGCTATGCTATCCCACAGGCGCTACCGCTGTTGCTTGGCCAGTGATGGATCCGGTTGGCATTGGCTTTGTTGGTCATGAGGAAAGCCTCTTGCAGCATTCACAGAAACCCACCCCCATTACCAAAACCTTGCCATGCAAACCCAGTACACACAGTTTTGACAAAAGACATTTCAACTATCTGTTTCCTTAGAAAGTTAGGAGAAAGACCTGCTTGAAAGGCCACTTTCTTTCCTTCCCCTGGAGCGAGGTCATTGCCAGCAACTGACAGACCTCTGAATCTCTGGGCAGGACACACCCAAAACATATTTTCAAAGCAGAGAACAGTGCCTGAAACGGACTAGGGAAGAGTTAATTTTGGTACTAGCCATTTGATTGTAATACTCTGCTATATGCTAAAAGCGAGGAAATATATTACCATAGCAATTAAACAGTCTATCTACTGTAATGGTAGGAGCAGACCTGAGCTCTTGTCTGAACCTAGAAACAAGACTATTCTGTCCATCCAAATATTACAGATATCATGTGAAAATCTCAGGAATAATAACTGTATTTTTCATTGAAATGGCTTCCATTTAGCCCCATCACTTGGAGATGATGAAAAAGGGGAAATGAAAGGTAAAAAGATGAATGTACCTACACATAATGGTGAGAGTATGCATGAAAGATGGTCCTACACAGCATACCAACTATAGCTCTAAAACAAAGATTTAGGAGTTAATGAGAGTGTCAGTGGTGGTTAGTGCAGTGCTCTGCATGGGATATAAATGAGGCCATACCTTTCTAGGGTAAGGAAAGTGTAATTTCAAATTGTCTCTGATATCAACATGCAACAACTGTGAGGAAATACTGAATTCATAATGACAATTACTGCATGTTAATTACTGAATAAATTATGTTGCACATAATAGATAGTAAATTGCAAAAACTTTGCAACTTTTCAAATGCTAAAAATAAAATAAATATAGACTAAGAAAAAATAATCCTGTTTTCTGAAAACCATGAAAAAAATAGTGAAAACTAGTACTTCCTTAAGTTGATAATTTGATTTAAAACAAAATAATTGGGAAAAAACCCCATATCACAATAGATACGCTTTCCTCCTGCTTATCTTCTTTCTTTTACTTAACTCCTTAGTCACAACGTAGGGCAATTAGGATGACATCATCTGGCCTATGCAGAACACTAGAAGTGTGTGGTACATTGCTGAACAATCAGAATTTTTCTACTAGTATGCCCATTCTGTAGTCTGAGTTAATACACTATACTGAAAATTTAATATCTTTGCAATCATTTTAATATAGAATAGAACAAAACTGTGCTGAAAAATGCTTACATTTAAATAAATTATAGCAAGCTAGCAAAATGCAGAGGTTGAGATACATGGTGCATTGTGGGCATGAGGCATCTTTGTCTAAAAAGGGTTCAAAAGATGTTTCATCTCTGAGTTTTTGAGGTCTGAAAAGAAAATCATCAATAAAGGGAGAAATAGAAGAAGCTAGCTTTTTCATACAGTAAGCAAACCTTTGTAAGGGCAGATCCACTGCATAATCCTTATTTACTGGAGTCTAAACTCTTGTAAGCAAACGTAAATATTCAGCACAAGATTGTGTGCACAATGCAGACATTCTTTATTCCTTCAGAGCAAGGCCTCTTCAGTATAACTCACTGTCAATACAAGATAGCTGTCTGTGGAGAGAAAAGAAAGAAGCATGTTGTCCACTGTACACTCTATCTCTTGCTCCAAAATGAAGCTTATTCTAATTTAAAACAAGTCTTTCTCAAGTCTTGGCATCAAGATATTTTCATGCAATAAATATGTATAAGCAAGCTCCTTATTACAGATTCCACAAAGGGCTTTATTCAGGTCTCTAGATAACATTTTTAAGAAAAGCCTATTTTGTGTGCATGTTGGGCACTTTTCACATTTCTTATATTTGATAAAATTTGTAAACAAAAACATTAAAATTTCATTACATTACTGTGACACTTAGAGACAATATAAATGAATATGGCCGCTGAACATAGTTCTGGAATACACGATGTGTAGCGATGTTTTAAAATTAAGGATTGTCTTGTTCATTGTCTTTGTTCTGCACATCATCAGTGTGCTCTAGTGAGTGGTTTGGTACTGTGAAGTTTTTGTTAAGTTAATGGTCATTTTGCACTATGTAGTGTAAACAGTTTGAATGTGTATGAAAATGAGGAGCGTGGGGGGGTGGGGGTGGTGTTCTTTAGAATATTATTACTCAATTATCTAAATAGGTTGATATGTCATATTTTGTCATTTGATAATTATTTTGCAATGCTCTTAGCAGACATGTTGCTTCCCTAGGTAGTGATTGTCTGAAGATTTCATTACAAACAGGAGCCTTCAGGGAAGAATGTTGCCTAATGAAATTAATCATTATGCAGGTTTACTCTTTAATAAGGTACTTTGTAAGAGATTATTTCTAGATGGAATATATTAGTGCAGATATGCTGTTTTGACAGTTACCACAGTATATGAGAAAGAGAGAGAAGATGGGAATGAGGGAGAGAGGAGAGAAGGAAAGAGAGGGCTGAAAGAGAGGTGTCATAGTTCTGATTTTAGAAAGGAATTTTTCTTTCCCTTTCCCCTTTTTTTTTTCCCCTTCCCCCCCCCTGCATGAATGCTATTCAAGAACCATCAAGTGAACAAAGGAGTCGGCCTGGCTCTTAACGACCGAAAATCAGTCTCCTGGCAACGACGGGGGAGGAGTTGGGAAGAAGGCGGAGTTGGTGGGGAGCTCAGCTCCGGGAGCAGGAGCAGAAGACGCAGCTGGAAAGGGAGGTGTCCCGCAGCCGCATCCCCCGCCTGGTCCTCCGGCCGCAGCAGAAGGTATCCC
>NW_020955679.1:160265-161891 GCF_003031625.1 Empidonax traillii | reverse complement strand
AACTACCAGAAGAAAACATACGCTACGCACTCTTTACTGATAGTTCCTGTCGTATCGTAGGGATGAAACGTAAATGGAAAGCAGCTGTGTGGAGTCCCACACGACAAGTTGCAGAAGCCATGGAAGGAGAGAGTGAATCAAGCCAATTTGCAGAGCTCAAAGCTGTCCAGTTGGCATTGGACATTGCTGAACGAGAGAAGTGGCCAAAACTTTACCTCTACACAGACTCATGGATGGTGGCCAATGCCCTGTGGGGGTGGTTGGACAGATGGAAGAAGACCAATTGGAAACGTAGGGGAAAACCCATCTGGGCCGCTGATATATGGCAGGACATTGCTACCCGAGTAGAAAAGTTGACTGTGAAGGTCCGCCACGTAGACGCCCATGTGCCAAAAAATCGATCCAATGAAGAGCATCTCAACAATGAACAGGCAGACCGAGCTGCACAAATTGAAGTGTCACAGGTAGACCTAGACTGGCAGCACAAAGGTGAACTGTTCTTAGCACGATGGGCCCATGATGCTGCCGGCCATCAAGGCACAGATGCCACCTACAGATGGGCACGAGACCGAGGGGTGGATCTAACCATGAACGTTCTCTCTCAGGTTATCCATGACTGTGAGACATGCGCTGCCATTAAACAGGCTAAGAAACTGAAACCCCTGTGGTATGGTGGACGGTGGAATAAATACAAATATGGGGAGGCTTAGCAGGTTGATTATATCACACTGCCACAGACCCGTCAAGGTAAGCGCTATGTGCTCACCATGGTAGAAGCCACCACTGGATGGCTAGAGACGCATCCTGTGCCTCACGCCACTGCCAGAAATACCATCCTGGGCCTCGAAAAACAAGTCCTGTGGCGGCACGGCACCCCAGAGCGGATTGAGTCAGATAATGGGACACACTTCAAGAATAGTTTAGTCACCACCTAGGCGAAAGAGCATGGCATTGAATGGGTATATCACATACCATACCATGCAGCAGCTGCCGAGAAAGTTGAAAGGTGCAATGGACTGTTGAAGACTACCCTGAAAGCATTGGGTGGAGGGACTTTCAAACACTGGGATCAACACCTAGCAAAGGCTACATGGTTAGTCAACACTAGGGGCTCCGTCAATCGAGCTGGCCCTGCCCAGTCAGAGTCCCTTCACACTATAGACGGGGACAAGGTCCCAGTGGTTCGCATGAGAGGTATGTTAGGTAAAACAGTTTGGGTTAGCCATGCCTCGAGCAAAGACAAATCCATTCGTGGAGTTGTCTTTGCCCAAGGGCCTGGTTGCACATGGTGGGTGATGCAAGAAGATGGAAAAACCCGATGCATACCTCAAGGAGATATCATCTTAAGATAAACAGGCCATAACTCAGTATCTGCATTTGTACCTATATATATATATATATATATATATTTGTGAATGTGTATGTGGTTTAGTATAATGTATGTATGTATGGAGTTCAAAAAGGTTCATCTTGATAGATGTGTAGTGGCATAGGAAAGGAAAGAAAAATTAGGAGTGGATAATGTCATAGTTCTGATTTTAGAAAGGAATTTTTCTTTCCCTTTCCCCTTTTTTTTTTCCCCTTCCCCCCCCCTGCATGAATGCTATTCAAGAACCATCAAGTGAA
>NW_020955679.1:133425-159658 GCF_003031625.1 Empidonax traillii | reverse complement strand
CTTTTCGGAAGAGGAAAGCCGGGAATTCAACCCGCCCAGTTCCTCCGGGCGCTCCGGCAGGACCATCGGCAGCAATAGCTTCTGCTCAGGACCTCCATCGAGTCGTGAGTTTTTTTTTCTTCCATTGGGAGAACTCTCTGTTTCCCTTCCCCCTCCCCCCTCCTCCATTGCCACCCGGCGGAGACCAGGAATCCAACAGCGCCGCCCGGTGACGAGCGCTGGACATTGCAAGTTCCACTCCTCTAGTGATCCAACAGCGCCACCCGGTGACTACTATAGAACATTACAAGTTCTGCACTTTTAATAACTCAACAGCGCCACCTGGTGAACGGTATAAGACATTGCAAGTTTTTTTTTTACATCTCCAGTGACGCAACGGCGCCCCCTGCTGACTGTGGCTGGAACTGCACCAAAGAGTGCTAAAAATTGAACTATTTAATTTTCTTTTTTTGCCGGTTTTATCGATTTTGTTCTTGAAGGGGATTATTGGTGGGTATAAAGGTATTGTTTGGTTGTTTTACTTGGTTTCTTTTCCCTTCCTTTTTTCCCTCGTGTTACGTTAATACACACATACTTAATAAAGGGCTGTTATTTTTCCTTTTTCCCTTTTCCATAATTTGTTTTCCTTCAATCGAAGTCTCTTAATTTCGAATCTATAATTGCTAGAAAAAAAGGTTTGGGTCTTTTTCTCCTAATCCATCCTCAGCAAAGGACCCTTGTCTCAATTAAACTGAGACAAGAGGGAGAGAAGAAACAGCTCTTTACCATCCCTTTCTCTTGCTCCCTTGACTTGCACTGGGAATCGTTTGACCTCAGCAAAACTTCTGAATGTTGACCTTGTTGTTGATTGCATGATAGATGGAAGATGACTGCATGACTACAAAGAGGGAAGATGTATTCTACAGTGTACCAGGTTTGGTACATTTTTGAGCTGTCTTTATTGTGCCCACAGGTGTCAAATGCAATTCAGATAATCAGTAGAGAGGCTGGACTTGATACAGAGAAATTGGATTTTATCTCCTGTTCCTATTTTATCTCTTAGTGTTTTTTTTTCAGAATCAGAGAGCCAATGATTCACTTGTCTCTTCAGAGTATAGGACTTGAACTTCTTTACTTTTCTTTTTTTTTTTTTTTAATTTTTTTAATAGTGCACTGTCTATTGAGCTTGAGGTTACATGCAGTTATACAACTAAGAATACCTTTGTTTTAGAAAAATGAAGAAATAAATAAATGAATCCAAGATGCAGGATAGTTGTAAGTGCTTACAACACCTTAAAAACTAATTCTAGTCAAGCTTCAGATCATACACTGATGACAGACTTCCCTGAAATCTATTTTGTTTTTTTTGCAAATATAGTTTGCATCCTACTCAATGTATTCTTAACTGTGTTTGAACACAAATTAATATTTAAAGATTAAAAGAAGAAATATCTTACAGTTTTCCAGCGACCATCAACAGAGTTGTTAGATGGCTGATGCACGACGGATTATCATTTGAGACTTTAACAATTAGAGAGTTTGATGCTTATCTTTCTTTTGACTAGCTTTCATAAAAGACTTTGTATTGACTCCAGAATTAGCTCTACAGGCAAGAAAAATCATCATATGACCTTGGGCATGAAATCAGAGTTGTCCCACAAGTGAAGTTCAAACAACACTGCAAGTCACCCAAGGATAATGGGGGATCATGCAGGAGCCCATGCTTCAGCTTCATGTGTCAGTGCCAGGTTAGCTTTCTGCGGGCCACATTGGTAGAGGAAGACACAGCTTCTGCATCAGTGCTGTGGCAGAGGGAGATGTCTTTCATGTCACACAGTCCTAACAGAAAAGGTGTATGGTGGACTATCCTTCCCTTTCTTTCCATCCATATCACAGATTTTTTTTTTCTTTCGTTCAACATGTGTTCTTGGAATTCACAATATATGACCTTCTGAGGTGAAAAACTGCTATGCTTCAGCAAAGGGTATATTATGAATTTAACATAAAAATGGGAAATGTTGAAAAGAGATAAGGCTTATGAAAGGGCATGGTATTTTACTTGGTTTTATTGTTGTGAACACTGGTTTAATTCACATAAATTAGCTAGAGATCTATAGGCTTGGTATTTTTCTCAGATGAAGAACACAGTCTGCAAAAGAAAGGAGGAAAAAGCAATTATTTTCGTGAGCATAAGCTATAAACTATCAAATTTGCTAATTTGGACACTAGCTTCACTCTGAAGCTTAGCCAACCTTTTATAATTTAACAAGTAGCCCTGATAATCTGCTGCATTGTGCACAATCATTGTGCCATTTCTAATTAAAATTGACAAACCCTCTGAAATTTCCCCTAGACAAATGTGGCAAGTTTAGAATAGCTTGAACCTGGTTTAACTCTTTGGGACTGTATTTCTAAGTACACTCTTTTTAGAAGCAACAATGTGTGGAACACTCTAAAAAGCCTGTACAAATACCCAGAAAATCACCATAGATTTCTCATGATGATGTGTAAACAATGCCTACAAAACATTTACCATATGAGAAAACATAGTGAAAGCACCAATTTCTCTCTAGACATGTGCTAATTTGGAAGGAGATTTTCTGAGAAAAATGTTGTCTCGTATATAATGTGATCAGGTCTGCTGCCTAGATGGTTGCTTGTCTGTTAAACTTCAAATTCCTACTGCAAAATATGCTGTGTGCTAGGGCTCTTATAAATGACCTACTTAATCTTGATAGAGGTAGCACTGGACCACCTAATACAAAGGCACCATTTGATAACTCCTCTCCTGTAATGAGACGGTGTCCTTGTGGTTCAATAAAAGAGTGACTGGAGGGTACAAAAATTTGTGGATTGGGAAGTCAGAATCCTTTGATCTTTTTCTGTATCATGTAGAATTATTATAAGCCTCTCTTCCATACCAGTGATTAAGCTGATTGTGTAATATTTATCAAAAAATATTTGTCTCTACTTCTGTGAAAATAGTGCACTCCCTAAAGATTTTTTTTTTTTTATGAAGCAAATGAAATAGTGGGAAAAAATATTGCTAATATATGCATGTGATGTGTACAATCATGTAAGATTGTGTGCATTTTACATATTTCAGGAGAAGAATTTTGCCTGCAGCAATGCAGTTAATTTCTGTAACATCCAGAGAAAATTTCTGAGACCATATGTGGGGGAAGGGACACAGAGAGGGGGGAAGGAAATGACACCAAAATGCAGATCTGCTGCTACTCATGTGTTAGGGCACTTCTGGATACTGGTGTTCTAAACATCTTTACAGAGTACTGAAGTAGCTTTGCAGAGACATTTCATTCTGGAAGGAAAGTACATTTTTATTGATAGTGGCTCTCTTTTGCTGTATGAATACAGAACACATGATGCTGAAGGCCAAATCTTGGCCAAGAGACCTAGCTAGTGATGCAATTGATGTATAAAGCACATAGTAAGCATATGGTTTATAAAAAGAAGAGAACTGTGTTCTTTGAATGTAGGTCTCACAGGTAGAGAAATCAGGATATGGGTTGAAATACATGGTTTTGCATTCCTACCTCCAAAGACAGTGTAAAAAGCCAGCCAAACAAATGAGTATTGTCCAGAATGCTTGTGATTTTTGAAAAGATTTATTTTTCTCTATTTTGCACTTGTGTCTTCACATGTGGCAATGAGGTCCAGGAGGAGAATTCCATTTCCTTAAGAACTTAATGACAGAGTTGTTGGTTCAGGAAGAGGAAGATAAAGTTCTACATAAAAGTTTTGTGATTTAGAGAGAAGAAAATAACCAAATTAAAAGAAAAAGAAGGAAAGTCCTTTCTCTGTCTTTTTTTTTCCCCTATCTTTGTGTGTGTGTGTGTGTGTTCTGGTTTTTGTTACAAATGAATGAAGGCGGGAATTTAAAGAAAAAAAACTCTTCTATGTATGACTTGAATTTGAGACCAATTTTTTCTAAGTTCTTTGTGAAAAGCAGATGATATAAAAGTCCATAAAAAGCTATAGACTCTCAGATTCCTACTGCAATAAAACGAGTCTCTTTTTTATAGCTGTTATTTCTTTAGATTGAGTAATGTACCTGACCTAGTCTATGCTTCCTTGTTTCTGTCTTTGTTGATGAGACACATGAATAGCATTTATTTCCTGGCTTCCCTCTCCTTCTCTCCTTCTCTCTCTTCTCAAGTACTTGGATTCATGTATAGCATATTTTGGCTTCATATATCCTCTTGCATGATGAAGCATCTGCCTGTGGCGCTGAAGCTACTGGCAGTGCCTGTGTTTGCCCCAGAGCACATTACAGATGGTAGTGTCATTGCAGATAATGATAGCCTAATATACTCAGGGTAGCAACAGGGGACAGATGCTGCTTTTGTTCAGCTATCAGTGGCAGATCCACCCTCCAAAATGGGGTGGAGGGGAGAAAACGCCTCTTAAAAGAAGCAGAGCTGGCAATTTAGGTAAAGACCACTGGGTGGGGCAAAAGTGCACCTCATTAAAAATAAAAACAAAAAACCAAAAACGTGGGTGATTTGTCGGAAACATCAGGGTAATCAAAAGCATGAATTTTTTAGGGTGGCCAGGAGATTCTCGGATTTGTGAAATAACAGTTTCTAGATATGAAACAGTACACATTCTTCATTACTTTATTACTTCCACAATAATTTACATCAGATTACACAGGAGACCATTTCAAGGCATTTTGTCTCTCAGGATATGGATGTGAGTAAATCGCACCCTATAATCTGCCATCATCCCGAGTGCTTTTTCCAGGGGGATTTACACTCACACATAAAATAAACATTTAAACCCCCACTGTAAATGGCAAAGGTCCTTTCTTTCAGAGACTGCAAGCATCTAAAGAACATGCTGTTTATCTTTTGCCCTTGTGTAGTCAGATGAGGAAAGCCTTATCAGATCATAATGTTAAGTAGGAATTTAAGTTTATCACTATTTTCACTGGGTAATATTTTAACAAATTGTGTTTGTCCTATTTCTCAATTTAATAGCTCGATATCCTAAAAGAAAATTATATGTTTTTAATGACTAACATGATTTTAGCACAAAGCAGCAAATTTTCCTCTTGCAGTTAGCAACACCAGTGAGGGAATGGACCTCAGGTTATCAGTCATCCATGTTCAGCTGGTGCACCAGAAACACAGGAGAGAAACCAGTAGCTGAGGGGAAAAAAAAAATCACACTGTATATGATCTTAACTTCTTGTATATCCTCTTACCCATACTTGGATCTGCCATCTGTTTTCTGCCATAATGTAATTGCTCTGCTTGAGGTCCTTGAAAAGGTTTCTTCCCATAGTACTGCTTTTCTTTTCATATTTTCCTGTGGGATGGAAAACTGTTGGCTTGATTTCAGTAAGCCCCTGAAAAGGAAGACATAAGGAAGAAGGAAGGCAGTATTATGGACTTTTCTAAGATTTTTCTCCCAGACTTATTCCTGCAGAATGATCAGAAAACAAACAACATAATCCTCATTGGCTTTATAACACTACTGCCATTTTCAAAATTAACCAGTGTTTTACATGTAGTTGTTGAAGAACCAAATCCAAGCTGGAGTATTTATTACCTTTTCTCTTTAGAGGAGGCCATGAAAATACTTTTTGAAAATTTTATTTTTATCTTCCTACATTTTCATGGCTGTATCCATCCGTAACTCTAGAAGACCTCTCACATTTATGAACTCGGTGACAGTTATCATTTGTGCCATATTGTCAGTGGACAGGACAACTTATAATACTGTATCATTTTCTGCAGGGAGAACAGAACACTATATCTTATTTTTAGCAAAAAGACTGAAGCAAGGTGATAAAAGCCATTATACTTCCTCTGTCATTTAACTCAATGGCTGGCACCCTTTTTCACTGATCTTACATCTTTCTACAAGCATTCCTATTAGAGCTACTTCCTGTGACTAAAACAGCCATCTGCCAGGGCTTGTAAGTCCTTCTGCCCCTGGAGAGGATCATTTCACCTCACTCTTTTTAGAGAAACTGACCACCTGGACATATTTCTACTTGCAGTGCTTGGTCTACAAAACGAGCTGCTGATTTCAGCCCATTTCCTGTTCATCAGGCATACCAATCAGCAAAACCCATTAAAACAGATGTTACTATCTTTAAGTGGTTTTAAAAGAGAAGACACTGGAGAGCTGAACTACCTTGCAGAAATTTCCAGATGTGAAATGGTCTAATGCACATCACTTTCTTAGTGCTCCTAGCTTGTGGATAGCTTTGTTCTCTATTGTTGCCAGCTTTGCATTTTTCAAAATATTAAAAACTAACTTGAGGAAAAGCAAGCATACTCACAGATAGCAGCACCTGAGCTGCTTAGCGTGTTTCAGAGGATACCAGCACAGCAAACAAAAAACTCTCTGCTAATGTCTCAGAATATCTTTTAATTGTCCTGTTGTAGTAGTGCTAAACACAGAAATAAAAAAAGTTAATCTCAACAGTTTAGGCAGTTTTTCAGAAAAGGAGGATTACTAAAATATGGAGACCCTACCCCTGGCTTGCCAAGCAAGTGGATATTGAATTCATAACTTCTGTCCTGTAACAACATGATCATCTTTCCGCTCTGCCTTGTACTGCAAAGCTAAGATAGTAATGCTTTTCAATAGTGTCATTACTGATAGTACTTATTACTTAAAAGATTATCCAGTGTTGTAGTACAACTGCCAGTCAAACTGTATCTGCTTATACCAGAGCAGAATCTGTTTCATAAGACATTATAAAATTTGAAGCACTTCAAACATGTAGGTAACCATGACCATATACAAATGCAGAGATTGAAATACAAGTTTTGGATTTTCCTCTGGGGAACTCTCCCTATCCACCACTGCAGTACAAAACAGAGTATTTCAAATTCATTTTTTGGTCCTACTATAGGCTTGAGCACACTTTAACTAGGTCTTCCAAGGTATCTTCTTCCAAGCATTGTAAGGTTGTGAGTTGCTACTCTTCCAAAAATCAGCCATCATCCCTGTCTAAAGTAGCTGCAACCTTCCAGCCTATACTGTGAATGCACTGCAGATTTTCGTTTAGATTTATAACTCCTGACTTTCTATCTTTGTCTTTGACCACTGAGAAGCTCTTCTTTTCCATTATTGTGTTGTGAATTAAATGCAGCAATACATTCAATGTGGGTTCCATAGTCAATACAATTGTCAATAGCAACTTGATATATTCATTTAGGGCCCAAAGTAAATTTAATAAAAATTGCATAAGAGTTAATTAACATAAAACAGCTGAACACCAAAAGAATTAAATAAACTAAAATAAAGTTCATGTTTTAATCAGTAAAGCCTTGTTGCTTAACAGCTCCTCCAGGCTTAATGTTCAACTTAGTTTCTGGATCACACTCTTTCAAATTGCTCCACAGAGACATAAATCTGACTGCAGCTACTGTATACTCTTGTGAGAGTGAGTACATGTGTATATTTCTGAGTGGGAATGTAAAATATAGCTTTCTGGTGCATTGCATGTGAATTAATCCTTTCTGCAGTATGAAAAATACATTGTAATGCATTTCTCTTACAGAACACTCTTGAATATATTCAACTTTCTTTTGTTTTGGGTGATAGCAGAGAGATTCAGGAATATTATTGGATTCAATTAGACTGTGTGAAAACCAGATAATGTTTATGACTTTACTGGAATTTTCCTGAATAGACACCAACATATTTGAAATCTCATGGTAGGCCAAAGTTCCCTCCTTTGACATGCTTTCATTCCAATATTTTTCTTTCTTGAGACAAAATTAAAAAAAAAAAAAAATCAGTCTGTTAATCCATTGATCTAGGACACCTGTTTCAAAATAATATCCAAACTTACACTTAAACCCACACAACTAGATAAGTTATCTGCATTATGGCATGTGTTAGTCTGCTCTGACTTCCTATATGCCTTGTTGTGCAATCCCATGAACACTACATAAAAAACGAGTGAAAATGCAGCATAAGATGTCTTTTCTTCCTCTGGTGTCTTACTGAAGTCAGGAAGACTTGACCAAAACATCCTCTAAACAACAAAGTTGCTGCTATTTGACAAGGTGCAGCAACTAAGTGATCGGTACACTAGTTAGCCACTTCGTGGATTTGAAGTGATTGGGTTGAACTCCCAGTAGGTGTTCACTGGCACTCCTGGGGCCCTGCCCTGGCTGCTGTGTGTCTGTCTGGGAATATGAAGAGAGAAATGTTGTGCATTAGCTGAAACACTGGGTCCAGGATGCATCAGACAAGTATTTTTTTGTATGCTCTAAGATAGGTCTGAATTTTCTGACAAATTTAAAAAACCTGCAAGTTTTGTTAATAACTACATGGAAATCTACTCGCATGGTCACCTAGTTTATATCAATATTAATAATCTACTCCCTTGTCCAGTGGATATTTCTGCTACAGACTTGTATTATCATATAAGTTATCTGAGGTGTTTTTCTTCTTAATTTTCCCTATCTGTAAGTTTGTAATGGTGCTATTCTGTATTGCAAAGATTGTGAAACAAAAATGTCAGGAAGCCCTTTTTGAGCCTCTGGTAGAAAGTTTCACACAAGTGGAAAGTGTCTTTTTATTTTCTGAAGTCTATAAATGATTCTGCAACTCAAAGAAAACTTGTGAAAAGCAATTTTCTGCTGCAAAGTAGTTCACATGGTCCTACATAAGACAAGCAAATAATATCTGTTGAAGCTGTGTGCTTCAACTACAACTAATTGAATTCTAGAAATTTCTAGTGAGAGCAATTACTGAATGAAATCATGCTAATATGCATAATTAATATTAAGCATGACTTGTTAGGTTTTTTAAAACTGGTAGTAATTTTAAATACCTTGTTAAATGACTAAAGATCACTATTAAAGAGGGTCCCCTCTGACAAGCCTGTAGCCACCAGTATTGTGTCTCAAAAGATATACTCATGGAAATGTCATGGTTTTGCCCTGGGCCAATTTGCTCACACCCCCCACACAATTACCAATAGTTGAGAGAAGGTTTATGCAGACAAAAGAGACCTGATTTAGGAAAATAATATTAACATTTATTACTAACAAACTAAAACTAAAGAACTATATCTACAACAATTCTACTTAAGTAAAAGTACTGTGTATTTACAGAAATACTTCTCCCTCATTTATATCAGCCCAAGGAGGAAAAGGAGTCCTTTTCTCCATTCTCGGAGTTCCATCTCTCTCTCCAGTAACTCTGCAGCACCTTCGTCGCAGCTGGAACTCTTTTTCTTCTTTGTTGCGGCCTCCAGGGCTGGGCCTACCCTCCTCCTGGGCTAAGACCAGAGGCTGGGGGGTTACCCTGGCCCTGAAGGGTTTTTCTTCCATGGATTGCAAGGAGACACTTGCCTACCATGGATCTTCTTCCACAGGGTTACAGGGAATAATGACTTATGAGTCCACCCCCATCCCCCTATGCAGATCCCTCCCCACGGGAGAACAGTCCTTGATAGACTTCTCCAGCATGGGTCTAGCATGGATCCCTTACTTGGATCCCCACATCTCACCCGAGTCGTTCTTCCTCCAGCGTGAGGTTCTCTCAGGGTCACAAAAAGGGTCAGTCATCCTTTTGCTATTGATATGACTTAGAGAATCAGTGCATGAAGTTTTCTAGGGTCAGTCACATATACAGTGGAAAATATTTTTAAGGGAGAAATGTAACAACATGTTTCACAGCCCAGAGAAGACAAACCCTCAGGTGCACTCTTGATTTTAAACAAACTTGTTGATATACAAACTTTTGATGAATGCCATTTATAGTTTGAAATGCTTCCTCTGGAACAAACAACTCTACATCAATATCTCACTGCTAGACCCACCCAGTCAAACCAATTTGATTTTGATGATGTGGAGGATGTTGCTCTGGCTTCTTTATAAATTTCCTACTACTTTTCTTTGGTAAAACTTTAAAAAAAAAAATGATTTAGAGGATACCCAAACTGACCTAAAGGCATCACAAGCCAGAAGAACACATGAAGTTCAAAAATAACTATTGAAACACAGTTGGGATTTTCCTGCTTTGTACCCAGTGATGTAATTTCTCTTGGTCTGGGGGAATCCATTTTGATGGTATAGTAGAAACTAAGGTAAGCAACATTCTGCATGAGACAACGTTTCTTGTGAAGATTTTGTTGCCACTTTCTTTTAGGGTTTTTTTTCCACTTTTTTTGTTGTCATTAATATTTCCCATAAGCAAGAGTGGTCCTGGTTAAGGCAAGGCAAGGACATTAAATCTATTCCAAAGCAGTTTACAAGCACTTTAACAGAGCAAGAATATCAGCCCTATACCTTGTGCATTCTCTCCACTGAGTTCAGCTACTGTGCAAAAAAACGTTGGTGTCAAATTGTCAGCAGAATGCCCCCAAATCAACACAAAACAGAGGTCAAAACAAAAGTGGAGGGTGAATCAGTTATTGAGCAATCTCTAAAGAAAACCAAGACCAGGTTAAATGCAGCTTATGCAATTCTTTTTAAAGAGGATATTCAATAAATTTATGGAGCTGCAATCCTGATTCTCAGGCTCAAGCAAATGAGAGCTGAGTGGAGAATACATTTTATTTGTATCAATCTTTGCTGCTGTGCCACAGACAACTGACCCCATGGATGACTTGAAACAGTTCAATCAGTCACTGAATTGTGCTTCCTTACTTGGGATCTCTGCCCAGCAGAACATTTTATGTTTTGAGAGATTGTGCATCAGTCATAAGGACAAGTACCCAGAGTGAAGTAGAGGATCTCTCTAGATCAGAAAGAGAGGCTAATATACCAAGATATAAAAACATTCAATGTCTAAGTTTAGATATTCTATAACTAAAAATAGTATGACTTCAGAGGACTTGCTTTATTTGCCGAGTTGGTTCAATATCCAAATTACATACCACTCATTCATTTGAGAAGCTATATGTGCTGACTAGTGAATGCGTTTAGATATATATAATGTATTGTAATTTAACCCTTTAACACTCATCTTCACAAGGCTTGTGTTGATTCAGCATCTACAGTAATTCCAAAGTGTGGGTTTATTGATTTAACTTGCAATGTCCCAGCAGATCAGTTTAATGCATTTTTTCCTCCAAACTAAGTGAATTGACTTGTAAATTGAATTGACTTGAAAAGTGAATTTACATTTTTGTTTCTGATTACATCTCAGAACTACTGGTGATGAACCAAGCAAGTAACTGAATTTGTCATATTCTTGCACTTCTTATTTTCAGTACATATTTACATTCCATACTGTGATAGTAATGTTCACAGTATATCTTATCCCTCAGATACAAAGAAACTAGTTTGAGAACTTAAGCTAGTATGATCAAAGTATCTTTATCTTAATAAATTAAGTACCATATACATCTTCATAAACCTGCAAATCTCAGAGTGTTGACATTCTTACTGTCAGCGAGCTCATCTGAGTATGGACCCCTTTGCTAGGGACAGAGTTATACTCAGGTTTAACAAATCAGCCCAGTGTTCCACATAGTTAAAATTAGTTTTAGGAATCATGATTGCTGCACACAATTTCAGGTGTCATGCTGTAATGCTCATTCCAGTCAGCCATGAGACTGAGAAGTGAAGTGTCTCCCCAGGTTACACTGATTATTACTTTATCCACAGGGAATTAAAAATTCACAGTAGATATTAAGGGGCTTCATTTATATAGAAAAAAATAGAGAATCATTCCTTCAGATTTTTTTTAATCAATGTTTTTCTTCTTAAAAATACAGATTTCTTTTTGTCATTTCTATTCTGCATTAAGATATTCTTTTATATCTCAAATCTATTGCTATGCATTTTTATTCAAGGTTTCTTCATTCCACATTACAGCAAAATAGATCTCAGTGTCTGATAGATGACTACTATTTTCGAAAGTATAGAGGGCATTTGATATCCAGTTCAATTCCTTCATGACTCTAAGAAAGCAGTAAACTCACCAGACATCAGTTTTGTAGGCTCTTTCTTCTTTTCAGTTGAGAAGAAATGGTCTTTTAAAATACATTTTCTTTTGAAGGGGCTTGTAGCAAGCAGTAGTAGAATGCCCTTTGCCATAGCGTCTAATTACAGATCATACTTGGGACAAAGCAACTCTGTGTATTCATGATATTTCTGAAGAGTAAATTTAATTTGTGTGCTCTTTGGGTCCATTTCTGTGTTAAGATTGTTCTACTTACTTAACATAAAACGACTACAAAAAATACAGTTTATATTCTTTAAGGTGGATTTTTTTATCAATGGAAAATAACAATTGAAGTCAAAAAACTCAAAATATTTTTATCTTTTCCTCCACATCATAAAAGTAAATCTTCTTAATCTCTCCATATTTCCTGAGTGACCAAAATTAAATTCAGAATTTCAGGAAAAGAAACCCACAGCTCACTTTCAGTGTATTTAATTGGATAAGCAAGCTTTCATGGTTTATGTTTTATGTTTTAACTGATTGTAGCATGATTAAACCATGACTTATTTCTGTTCCTGTTTGATAGATTTTGCCGGATACATTATGATCACTTCAGGTTTTTTCTACTCTTTTTTTTTTTTTTTCTTTTCAAAATATAACGACTGCTGGTGGAAAAAATAATTGGACTGCTAAGGACCAAAAATATTTGGATGGGGATCTATAGTAGAGTTCTTCTGCAGTTATACTCTGAGAGTTCTCGCTGTGTCTGACAACAAGGTCAGTTAACCTGTATATCTCTCACCTATTCTACAAAGTGACAAATTTTATTGCATTTATTTTACTACATCAGAGCAGCTGATATAATAATTAATTAACATCATATTTCATATACCTTGTACTCTAGGTTTTTGGCCAGGAGCTGCCTTTTAAAGTGGAATTTATCAATAAATCTATCATTTGAAACAACATTCAAACACTTCTGTATGTCTTAGGTAAGAGCATAAAATGGATTGGAGGCTTCTAAGCCAGGTAAGCAGTTATATCACCTTTGTAATTATGTCTTAATAGAAAAGCATCAAAACTGTACTTGAGGTCTAGTCAAACTGAGAACTGAGTTTTACTCTGAGCTGAAAATAGTAAAAGTAGTCCAAAATTGCATTTCAAGTATTTTAAGAAGTGTGTGCTCTCAAGATGGCTTAGTCTCAAGTTATCCTACAGCTTGTTGTGTTGGGTTTTTTCTCACTTTTTTTTTTTCTTAAACATGAATAACACCAAAAGAAGTACCATAAGGTACATCATAAGGTATGGAGGAAAGTCAAAATATACTGAATGCAAATTAGTATATTAATGAAACCTTCTGGACTGGGAAGGTGCTTGTTCTTGGTTTTTTTTGTGGTATTCAACCAAGTGACATATCTTCAAGCCTAAGTAGCCTGGAGGATTTCAGGAATATTACTTTATGGAACACCTTACTTTAGAGAGACATCTGCACTGTATGGTTAGTAAAATCCTTTTTGACTTTGCTGAGAGTTTTTTCTGAATAAGTAGTGAAGGAACTATTCACATAAATATAAACACATAGAAGCACAAGCACACACAGATACATAAACATGCATACATAAATATGGAATAGGCAAATCTCAAAATATAATAAATTAAAAATAAGAAGGATAATGAAAAAAAAAAACACCAAAAAATAACAAGAGTGTCAGATTTTAGAGCTGGTGAGAGCACTATTTTGGTTGTCAGGTAAGAACTGTATTTAAATTCACAACAGTGAAATCCTTTTATTTCATAATATTGGTGATATAGATCCATCAAAAAGGAAGCTGAAGGCAATAAATAAGGACTTATTAGCATTGTTTTGTCTTGTCTGCTCAAGTAAAATAGTTAAGGGTAATTCACAAATGAAAAATAATGTTAATGTATATTCTATTGAGTAAGTATTAATTAGTTCGTGCTCATAAAGTGCTTTGAGGAAGCATGGAGTTACACAAAAGAGACATTTTTGCCATAATATTATACAACTCCTTTAGCGATTTCCTACTTTCACAATACATCATTTTAAACAGTTCAGTAATTGATACAGCCTTCCCTCTTGGGCAAAATTTGTGTGAAAAAGCACATCACTGAATTGTTCTAGAAAGGTAAAGATAAGACACTATGTTCACACTATATACACTTCAGAATGTTCCTGCAAAGTTGCAACTAGTTCTGTGACTGCCTTATGCTATTATTACAGAGGAATTGTGATATTGATTCAGATCCAAAGCCTATTCTGAACAGAGTCACTGTCTGAGAAAGCGGCCAGTGTCAGATGCTTTGGAGTCCTTAAGCCCTCTCCCTAGGCACTCCATATCATGTAGTTTGTCCCCACTTTTGACATTTTTTTGGCTGCAAGCAGAGATTTAACTCTGAGTCATTAAGTACTTCAAAATGTCTGAATATACAAAAATCTAATACTTTGTATATTACGTGCAAAAAAAGTTAAGTTCTCCAGGTAGATGTGGATGAAGAAACATTTTTGGCAGTTGTACGCAGAAACAATTGAGTGAACCAAGGGACTGCCCTAACTCTCATAGTTATGCAAGGGGTGCTCAAAGAGTAGCGGTGTGTGCAAGCAAATGCCAACCCTCAGCTGCTTTTCGTTACCTAAAACCATTGTTACCTCCACTATCCGTGATCTCATTTTCAGTCAGCTATTTTGCATCCATGTTCTGGTTTTACTTCTCTGATGTTTTTTCTCTACCAGGGAATTATATTGCCGTGTACCTTTCTGTATATGCTAATCCTCTCACTCATAAATCACTTCTTTTATTTTGGCTTAAAACTAAATCAAGATCAAAAACCTTCATAATCTTTTGGTTTGTCTTTCATTTGGATAATTTTTGATAGATCTTAAAGATACTGTCCAAAGACTAAAATGATACTGCACAAGTAGAAATGAGAAAAGAAAGTCCCTTCTCTGTGAAAATATGCCTGAAGTTGATACTAAACCCTCGATTATGTTCCTAATTTGTTGGCATTTCAGTCTATATTCACTGTATCTCTTACTGGGCTCTATTCAATTTCAAAAAGAAGGAGGACATCAGATTCCTGCACAGGAAAAGGCTTTTTACTTTGTAGAGAATTTCATTACCTTGGGCTCCTATCTTCATTAGGAGACCACCTGCAGTTTGTGGCCTCAAGGACCAAGCAGAGTGAGGCTTGTGAACTAAACTGAGATAATGAGTTCTCACTGGGGTATCTTCTGAAGCCAGCATGGTGTTAGGAGGATCACCCATCCCTTCAGCATGACCATATGTTAATGGGTGCCGGAGGTTCTGGTTAGCAAATAATCATTACTGAAGGGAGCCCCATAAAGGACTAGAAAGGGATGAAATGAGTATAATTTGCTCTTGAGGGTTCCCGTGGATCCATAGTGGGCTAAATCTCTGAATTCCTGTCCAATCTTCTTGACAGTCCTTGATTCACCTGGAATTGCCCATGTGCCAAATGTAGGCACCTCATGTAAACACAAAATTAGGCAGGTGATCATCCTGTGTGCCAACTACTGCCAGTGAAAACTGAGGCCTCTGCAGACAAAGACACCACTTCAGATCTCAACACTATCCTTCAGTTTTCATCAACCTGCTTCAGGTAGAAAGACCGCTAATCTTGACATTTCCCTATTATTTCTTTCTGCCAGGTAAAAGGTCAAGAACAAAACTATAACTCATGTTATCCCTTGGACCAGAAGATCACTCTATACCAGTTATACTGAAAAAAGGAAAGAAAGAAGTTTTTAAGTAGTATTTTGATTTGTTTTTCCTTTAATTTGTAAGGATACTGGAGAGCAACGAGTGCAATTTTGTGCAAATAAGGCTTGCTCTGACACTGCTGTGTAAAGACAATCACTCACTTCTGGGTTGTGAGCTGGAATACATTCCTACTCTGTGTTCTGTCTTCTAATTAGTTTTTAATCCATAACATGGCTGTGCATCATCCCCTCTCATTGCTTAATATCCTCAAAAGTAGAAATCTTTCAAAAGGCTCTTGAAATTCTAAATCAGCTATATTGCCTGCTTCTATTATGTGTTTTGTTAACTATCCCAAGTAGTACTAACCCTTTAACAATGTACAAATCTCTGTAACAATAAGCTTTGTAGTTTTTTTTTTTCCTTTTCATGTTGTACTCACCAGAGATTCTTACAGACCTTTGGTCAGTGATACCAATTAGGAGACGTACACATACAGGAACTCAGATCAGTAGAGTTCTTCCCTGTTCCATTCAGTGTTGAAAGTGCCTGGAGTACAACAATGTGATACGGATAGTACCTTTATTAAAACATGGCATAGCAATAACCAGACATGAATTCACTCTAATGAGGACAGCTTTTAAATTTCTTTTTGTTTAGTAGCCTATCTGCTTAAATTTTGAGGGCTTGAGTATTTAGTTTAGGCTACATTCTGCTGAGGCATTTATATAGATATATGTCACACATATATGACTTTTTGTTAATATCACCAAAAATTTTACACACCTGAATATTAAGCCCTGCATCCTCAAAATGAATATGTGGGAACTGATATTATTTTTTAAAATAGGATTTGCTATCCAGAAAGAGCAGGCACAAACTGTAGCACACTCACTATTATTTATTTTTTTTTATGCACAAGAAGCAACTGCGTAATTCCAACAAAGAACTTGTTTCTGTTAAACATGAATTCAGTCCATACCCTGGTGCCTAGCTCATTAAAGCCTGTATCATGTCAGACTGACAAATGGCAAATGCCCAAACCTTTTCTACTTTTCTCCTCAGCAGTGTTTGACACTGTCAGTCATACATTCCTGCTTACATGCTGTATAACTCTGGCAAGTATAGGCAGAAGCATGCTGAAATGACTCTAATCTTTTTTGTCAGATTAACCCCAGAAGGCTCCATTTCCTTCTCTAGAACTTGCCATTGAAGAACTTAGCAAGGTTCAATTCCTTGCCTTTTCTCATTCAATATCTATATCTTGGGAAACTGTAACTTGGCAGAGGCTTGGAAAAGGACCAACAAGAAGAACACATAACCAACTAGCAGAATTAGACAAAATCCAGATAATATAAGAGCAGATGTGCTCAAATACCTTTAACATTAAGCTTCCAAAGGAAGTATATATAATATTACTGAAGGAACCTGAAAGTTTTAATTTGCTTTCTTCTGCTCTCTCACCCCTAGTTTTTGTTATGCTCATCCTG
Source organism: Empidonax traillii (assembly GCF_003031625.1). Taxonomy (NCBI): domain Eukaryota; kingdom Metazoa; phylum Chordata; class Aves; order Passeriformes; family Tyrannidae; genus Empidonax; species Empidonax traillii. The sequence continues at coordinate 142,560 of NW_020955679.1, read as the reverse complement.
TGAAGTTGTTCAGGAAAGCAACCCATGTTAAATAAAATTAATTTTAAACTTCTCTTTTTTTATTGCTTGATTTAATTTGAATAATTGATCCATTTTGCAGTGTAGACTCACACACTTGATGTCACCCTATTTCACAGGAGAGTGAGTAGTAGCCCTGGGGGCAAGAAGAAAGGAGAAGAAGAATGTCTCAGCTGGCTTTATTGCCAGTAACAAAACACACAATTCCACCCCTTGCCTACCTAAATTTTCTATTGAAGATACAAGCTCTTCCTGGCCTTCTTTTAAAATTTGTCTTTGAACATGCAGCTTTTTTTTTTCTCTATGTGACAACAGGAGCAAGTAATAGGATGAAATGGTAATAAAGGAACATTGAGATGCACCTCAGTTTTGTGTCTGTAATTCTAGGAGTTAAAAGATATTTTTAATTTTATTTTTGTTTTTGTGAAGCCATGTTTCACAGATCCTAGTATACCATTTGGACACTTTCTTTTCTACATCTCAATTTTTCTGAGTTAACAGGCAGATTTTTGAATATATTTCCTTAGATTCTGTTTCTATACTAGCTAATTGAGTAAATAGTAAGATCTTTTCCCTTTCTTCTTCAGCTTACTAAGCTACCTCTCGGATAACTGTACTTCAAAGGCCATGTGTTATACTGAGCCATTCCATCTAAATGCAGAGCCAAAGTAAATGCTGTAATTTCTAATTTCCCCTGATCTTAAATCCAGAGTTTTATGAATTAACATTAACATCCATTTTTTGACCAGGCTGGTAAGATTACCTATATATCTGTAGAGATTTTGCTTTCCTTTCAGAGGCATCAAAGTGTGTTTCCTTTTGAAATGGTAAGTGCTTTGGTATCGTAGCTTAATGCAGTGCTGTATTGTTTTGTTTAGCCTCAGACTCCAAGAGCTGTTGGTCTGATCCTTCACACAGCAGAAGATATTGCAATTTGATATCTGGGACTGAAGGAAGTAATGCACAAGCTTGGCTGCACCAGGAAAAGGGGGAGGGTTATGCCTTCATCTTTCCCTGCTAATGCTTTCTGTGTGCTTTTATCTCATTTTGTAGATTAGAAAGAATTTATAAAGAGGTAAATATCAAACCTTTTTTTTTTTTCTTTTTTTTTTCCTTTAGTTTTTTTTTTCTTGAATAACAGATATATAGCATCTTCCAGTCACTGAAGCGGGTTGATAATATGGTAGGAATTGGTGCTGTTGATTATTCCTCTTTAAAGTGATCACAGAAATAGTTTAGAGAACTCGCCTTCAATGTTTCAAACAATGTTGTGAAGGGAAGAATGACACAACTTATCTTGAATCCCAATTACTTCAAGAATATTCTGCCAAGGGTTAAACAGCAAGATGTTCCTGAGCATGAACCGTTAGTGCTACTATTTTAAATGTCCCCCAATTAAATAATTAGGTGTAACTTAATAAATGTTTGAACACCATTTTCTCCTGCCTTCTTTCTGTCCAAGTGTCTTGTAGTTTATGTCACTATGGCCTACTTTTCAGCAAGAGCATGTCTTAATATTGAGTGTATCAAATCTAATCCTACGGTTTATTGTAGGCAGCCCCAGTTGGTCCTGTTCTAAGGCTTTCCCTCCCTTTCTGGTGAAAAGCACTTGTACCGTGGCCCTGCTGGTGGCTTGAATCACCTCAATTTGTTCTAGCAATCAGAGACAGCTGCTCCATGTGAAAGGAGCGTGGACCACTGAACAGAGCATTAGGACTGACCTCAGGCTGAATGCAAAAGGCTCAGCCTTTTCTGCGAGGCCAGTCGAGCATGTGCAAACAGATTTGCTGAAGTACAAAATGGTCCAGTGATTTAAAGCAAGTTCTCTTCTCCCTTTCTCTCTTTTTCCCTTTCAGAAATGAAACAGGATAGAGGATAGCCTGGGTACAATCTTAGCAACATCTGTTGCCTTTCACTAGGGTCTTGGCCAAGGCCAATAGCTATTCAAAGAGCTACTGACACTTTACTGAAAGAGAAAAAAGCCTTAAATAGAGAAGCGTTTGGACATGTTTCCCAACACACACAGTTGGGTCTTTTTGTGGGTCAGAATGCTTTCAGAGAAACACTTCTCCACCCCCTCCCCCACTCCCGCCTTTTCTGGTGAAAGTGTCAGAAAACAAATCTTCAGCAAGTTACAGAACTCAGTGAGCTTACAACACTAAAGAACAGTTAAATTTTCACTTTACTTTTATTCTCTGAACTAAAGGGTGTTTTACAACCAAAATCTTAACCACAGTTAATAAGAAGTGTGAAGGAATTTATGCTTAAGATTGTTTCACATCTGTTACTTTCTAATTTTCACATTAATTTATCTTTTAAAGGAACTAGTAATAGCAGTGGAGCAACTGCAGCATTTTAGCACTATTGAGATGGCTGATATTGTATTAAGATATATTTTATAAAGTTATTTCTTATGTTTGTTTTTCTGTGTGCTCTCCCCACCTGCACCATAAACATTAATTTCACCCAGCACTTAGGAAGAGGCAGTTACCTGTTCCTCTCTCCCTTTTCTCTTCACTTAGCTTTTCACAGGCAATTTTGCTCTGTCCAACCATGACATGCCTTCATAAAAATGACGGATGAAGCAGCTAAGTAACTGGTGGGTATATTATCCTCCTGCAGGCATCTGCTGCTCAAAAGGCACCTATTCTTTCATTGGCCTTGAGACAGAGAATGTATATTGCGTCCCATACGTGAAGTCATTCTTATCAGTCCTTCCCTATTTTGAGGATAATCACAGTAAATTAAATAAAAACTACTCAAAGGAAGACTAGTAGAGATATTCAATTACGTATATTAGCAATAGAGCTTGATGTAAGTACACATTTGTAGACACAGAAGATACCACCAGAATCCTCAATGAGAAATCATGTGGCGCCTCCAGTTTTACTGAATTTTGTTTTGATCAAGCCACAATCATTAAGTTCAAAGCAAGATGAACACGTATGGAAAAACATAAGCTTCATGACATAGGTTGTCTCAAACTAGCTGACTCGTGTGTAGCATATGCAAGTGTGTAGTAAATTATTAATATATATTTGCATGATAGTACCTCATACTGAGATCAGGGTGCTTGTGCTCTATGTCCCATGACTGACATAAAAAAACCCTTGTATCAGAAAGTTCATAACAGAAATATGTATGACAAACCTCAGTGACTCACAGAAAACAAAAGTAGTACTTCTGTTGAAAATCCAAGGCTTGCACAACTGGTAATACTAAGGCCAATGTTGCTGAATGATTAGACACAGCATCCTAGTGACTAGTGCCTGATGTCTCCAAAGGCCAAATTGGAGGAAATATGCTAAGAGAGTGAAGGGAATTGAATGGCTTTAACTTCTGGTGCTAGGGCATTATACCATTAACCTATTAGGTGTGGGAGGAAGCAAGTTCAAGAGAACTGCTATTTTTTTTACCTGCCCTCAGCCATTTTTTCCACTTATATAGACAGACATGGGTAGAAGTAGGAGGAAATAAGGATTGATCCAGCTCGCTCTTTATTCTCGCAACACAACCATTGGTGTAACACCTTGGGATCTGCATCCTCATAGCAGTGGGTAAAGATTTCCATCACCTTCTGCAGAAGTGGGACAAATTGCTGTGCTCTGTACCCTGAGCTAGTTTTCAAACTGACAATAACTAGATATTTCATAAAACTTATCACTCATTGACTCGAACAACGTTTTCCTACTGATTTTAATGAATTTAGAATTTATCCCAAGAAAAGGTAGAAGCTGGACAGGATCAAGGGATTTATAATGTTTTTACCATTTTAAGTATAAAAGTAATGCCTGAGTTGTCATTCCTAAGGAATAAAAAATTTGATGGATACATTAGCTGGGTGGAAAATTGACATATCAAATTATGTCTCTGTCGGCACTCACACCAAGTAATTTTTGAGAGTGGGCAGTTCAAGATGATGAAGACAGTGAGATTTTTCTGTCTAACTCACTTAGAAGACATTTCCATCTGCTTCCTCTACAGCTGCTTACATGCCAGTGTAGAATTCTTTCTCCATAAATATTCAAGTATAGGAATTTAGCATTTAGGATAACATTCAGACATGAAAATTTGATTGCCTGAAGGGGAAAAAGAAGGGTCAGCAGCATGCTCCTTGCTTGTACTGCTTCTTGTGCTTATAATACTTGGATTTCCCATTTTGAAAATGTATAGTGTTTTGGACTTGTTGGGGATTTTTTGTCTTGTTTTTTGTCTTTGGTTTTAGGAGGGTTTTTTTTGAGAGAGAGACCACCTTCCAATTATTGCTGCAGTCAGGGGAAAACCATACAAAATAATAAAAAAAAAATTGCTTACTTAGTAATGTTTTCACACAGGGAAGCTTATGAACATTTTGAATACCAGTCACAATGCAGAAGTATACATAATTTGGACCATTTATTCAGAAAAGACTTGTACAATTACAGCTGTAATCTCTGATTTTGTTTGTGAAAATGTTCAAGCTTGTATTGGCAAAGTACATTGGAACAGTGAAACCTGGTTTGGGTTTAGAGGTCAGTGGAGGAGTTAGTTCACATTAATTTTGTATACTTGGTGCAGCATTTAGAATCTGACCTGAAGAGATACCTCCTGCTATGTATGGGTAGTTCCTTGTTTAATTGCATAAATATTAGCATTTTTCATAAGTAACTTAGCTGTAGATTTCTAAATGACTGCTACACAGTAGCAATACCCCTGAAGTATGCAAAACTCCCTGAAGTCAACTGGACTTCCTATGTATAACTTTTCATAGGATCAGAGAAATGTTTTTGTTCTACACTGCAAGACCTCTGAAAAAATGACCTTAGTCGTGCCACAATGTGAATGCCCTGCAGAATTTAGCTGAATATCAAGCAGAAATGTATCTAACCTATTTTTTTCAGCATATGTCAAAAAACGGAGTGAGTGTTGAATATAAGAATGGCGATGCCTCTTCTCCACCAGCAGGATCTTACTGGCATGAAGCATCAATCTGAGACCAAGTGTTTTTTTTTACAATTTAAATGATTGTGTTCATCAGGAGATGCTCATAAACGTACCTATGTGAGGTCTGATACAGAGCTACTTTTTAACTTGGTGTCATTGCAATGTTAGTGCAGGTACAAGGATCTATAAGTAGTTGGCACTTTACTTGCACTTCTCAGAAACTGGATTTTCTTCTTCTGCTGTGCCAGCTCTGCCTTTTCAGTCGTTTTTGTTTGAACAACATTCTTGAATGAAACAGAAAAAAAGGCGGTTTAAATCATTCTGCTTACCTTTTAATCACCTCTCTTATTCCTAGCCTTTTATTCTCAGCACCTTTCTTTGGCTGCTGTTGATTTTTTTTTTTTATTCCCCTATTGGTAATCCATACTTCTTGTAGAGCTCTCACTTCACCACACTGCTAGCTTTGTCATGCTATACCCTATCTCAGTGCTGGTCAGCTTGGTACATCCACTTATAATATGATGAATAGTATCTGGAGCCTGGCCACACAGCCTCCATTCTGGTCTTAGGGTTTTTTAAAGCTATCTATCCTTGCTTGTACAAATAGCCCATTCCTGCCTTAATGAAATTCTCCATTTCTATTCTCAGTCTTCTGACAGCCTACCTGCCACTTGCTACCATTGTCTTGTGACATTTTCAAAATTCTTTCCATGCAGTTGTTTTTCAACTGATTTATTCTGGTGCTGTTCTTACTGCTGTGTGACTAATAAATTACACTCAATGGCAAAATCTTTTAATTTTGCAGCTTCCCTATGATTAAACAAGCCTATTTTCTATTTACAGTTTCTTAACTTTACAAGTTCCTTTCCTACAACTCCCTCTGTTGCTTTTCTCTGTTCTTCCTGACAACGTAAACTCCATTTTTAACTGCATTCACAATTATTATCTTACGCAACAGTAACTTGACTTTTACAGTTACTTTGCCCTAGATTAACTAGATTTACTTTTGAAGAGTACTATTCTTGCAAATCTATCAGTTACTCAGATTTGCCAGTATATGTGGACCAAATATGTCATCAAAAGATTGTGGAAACTCAAGGGAACATACAGAGGAATCAAAGAATAACAGATGGAGCCATGATGGCAATGTTGAATTGATAAGGTAACACCTCTTGAGCAGAATAGGGGGTTGTGGATATACAAAGAGACCTCATAAATTGCCCAGTTGAATCACCACTATTATTTACTATACTTTAGTTCATATTATTACGTCTTTTTGACTGCCATATCTTCAGAGGATATTCTGCCAAATATATTCTAAAAAGCAGGTTGTCAATCTTGTTATTAAGCAGGTCCCCATATTACTGTGTTTTCATGTGGGGTGGAAAAAACTCCTGGAATATAGACAACAATGTAATTGTCTCAAAAATCAGTTTAAATAGGTAATCAAGCCATGACTGTAAGGACATGGAAGGCAGAGACATTCCTGTGTTGAGTATCTTGTTAAAGGCAGTGCGTGTCTTCAGTTTCAAATGGCCTTTTGTTTTGTCTTCTGCTAGTTGTAGAAATGAGAAAAAAAGAAAACTACAGAAAAACAATGCTCAGTTCTATACTGGAATCAGAATTGTAGCCACCTGTAAATAATATTATCTGGATGGTTGAAGCCCTTACATAAGAGTAACTTACAGAAGTCTTAGCACTTGTACTGGGAAACCATGTGCTTATAGTGTTAAGAAGTGTTTTCTTAAAAAAAAAAATCCTAAAATGCAAGCTCTCCTATTTGCATCATGAAAGACTAATATACATATAACTTTTTAAGAAAAGTAAGGAAAAGTTAGCATTTTGCCTCTGAGAGTAATACATTTTCATATGGAAGGAACTCTGCAAGCTGTTTCTGAGTGCATAATGGAAGTTGTTTCTTCCCACACAGTGAGTAACCAGAACCCAGGTAGCAGTTACCAGATATTGCTCCTTTTCAGAATGTATATAATGAGTGTAGAGATAGAAATGGTAATGTCAAGAGACAGTCAGAGGCTCAGGGGACTGAGTACAGCCACAAAACTTTTTTGTTTTCTGCTTCAGGTCAAAATCCTCTATAAGCAGTGGTTACCAAAGCACTCAGTGTCTAAGAAGCATTTGAGTGTAAGTGTCGAGACAGGTTTTGTGGTCGTAAATCTGCCTATGGATCAGCTATACAGAACAGCAACATAACTTGCAACACAGCAACTACTGTGAAGAGGCATCCTTGATACTCTCAGAAGTGAAAAAATTGGGAAAGGTGCCAGTGCCAATGCATCCTTTGATGCCTGCAGTCAGTCCTTACAGAGCCTGGCTAAGAGAAAGCCTAGTATGGTCTGAGGTTTGTTTGTAGAAATCATCGGCTTTCCTCTGGAAAGAGTACAGCCATACCTCTCAAGACAAGTAAATGCACTACAAAACATATTAGAAAGAAATACCACATCACTGTAGGTATGGATTACTGCCAAAATGATCCAGTCAATGCACTGGAATGGACTGACTCATTGGCAAAACCCCACAATCAAGATGGTCAAGAACAAATTGTATTGAAAAAATATACATTTGCTTATGTTACTAAAAATGGTAGATTGCCAAAAGTGACTAAGGATAATTGCTTCTTTATATTTCATTCTGCCTGTGCAATGAAATTAAATTGGTCTGCTTAGTCACACATTTTGCTTGGAGTCACTGTTTTGCTCTCATGAAAGTCAAAGGGTTTAATATATTTTCTTTTGATATGACAACATAAGCATTTAGAAAAAAAATTAAGACAAAAATATCTATCCTATTTTTACCATAGTAAAAATAAGTTCAAATGTTTTAATTGACAAACAGTTTAATGAAGGGTTTTGCTTGAGACTAGACTTTTGGAACATAAAGCGCATCCTTGAGAGAGGTCTGTTCAGTTAGGAAGAACATCATGAAATACTGTGTGAAGGTCTACAAGCTTTTTAATTGGATGATAATTGACTGCTCCAATTCTCCATTAGTAATATCTGGATCAGAATCAAAATTAATAATAAAGAGTCCTTCCTTAATAAAGATTTTAAATGATCACAAACCTATTTAGTTGAACCTGAAGAGCAAAAAAAAAAAAAAAAGTCTGAAGATGTTAGGTAAAGTTTATGAAGGTCATGACCCCCTGTAGATCCTTTTTTTATATCACCCTATTCCCAAAAAAAGATTTTTGCTTCTGTTCTCAAATGTTCTGTTTCCACCATTGAAATCATTACTACTGAATTAAGTAAAAAAAGATAAGTTTTCCAAGTACTGGTTAGATCTCCATATGAATTTGAAAGAAGACAAAGTAGAGGTGTTTGCGATATTTCATGATGAAGAAAAAAGATAATCTGTCCTTGAACCTTGTCCTCTAAGGATCAGTGCAAAGAGTCTTATTTTGATTAACTTGTAAAAGATGAATTAGGGATTGGGGGAAGGAGAACAAAGGAAAGGCGAATCCTTAATTACAATCTTAAGCAACTGTGTGCAATCATGTTTCAAGATTTTCTTGCCTGAATACATCTTATTAAGTTATATCCATGCACTCAGATGCACCACAACTTGGAGAAGGAAGATTGCTTCTAGTTGCTCTATTTAAACCACTTCTTCAGTTCACAAATGCCATGATGTTGGAATTGCCTCCCTCTGATTAGAAGGGTGACATTGGAAGTCAAGTCTGAAAGTGAAGCTAAAAGACAGGTAAAATAGACCAGTTACATACTACATTTATTAAGATAGTCATGCATGCTACATTTGCATATTCAAATAAATTCAGAAAATAAAAGTATTTTTAAAAAATCCTTTTTGATCCAAACCAATTGTTTTGTGTGTTTTTTTTTAAATGAAGTGTCTTTATCCTCACATTACTTTACTAGTGTTGACAACAAACTTCGTAGTATAAGATAATAACAAGAATGTAAATTAATTATGTATGCATATTATTAGTTTGTTCACAGCATGTTGAAAATGCTTTTCTGGTAAATATAAATCAAAAGACATTGGCCCAGGTTCATATCTTACAGCTGTCCTTGGTACGATCCATTGTTCTAAAAACAGTATGTGTTAAAAATATTTTTGTCCGTGGAAAATGTCAGTTCAGCAGCTCCGCCGACATTTGGAACCTCTGCTTTTTTTTTTTTTTTTTTTTTTTTTTTTTTTTTTTTTTTTTTTTTTTTT
>NW_020955679.1:52371-133305 GCF_003031625.1 Empidonax traillii | reverse complement strand
TTTCCCAGAGCAGCATCCCCGGGCAGCGCCGGGGTTGCGGGGCTTTGCGTGGGTGCTGCCGGCCACCAGCCCCAGCGTGACACTGAGCCTTCCCCTGATGCCGGTGCTCAGACTCCCCTCCCTCCATTCTTTATTCTATGAAAGCACCTGGTTTAGTTATTCCAATTTTTTTTTCTTTTTTTTTTAAATAAATCTTCCTCTCCTCATTTCCCACCAACTCCCCACCACCCCGAGATTTTAACAGTGGCCGGGTAGGCGTGACAGCAGCACTAGAGAGACAGAGGGCAGCAGGGGTACGAGGTTTTAGGTCCCCTGAGCAGGTCGGTGGTGGGTCGCCGCCCTGCCCCGGCAGAGCCACCCTGCGGCCAAGGGACCTGGAGAGGGGATCCCGGTCCGGCCCAGTGACCCCGGCTGCCCCCCGCCAGCTAGGAGGACGGGCCGGGGCAGGGAGTGTGGGGTTCGCAAGTGTCAGGCTGGGGAGGCTGAAAGGGCAAAACTGTAAAGCGGGGACTCTGCAAGTTCGGATTAGTTTTGCGACTTTTGTCTTCACACCCCGGGAGCTCAGTCAATCGCAGTTTCCAGGACAAACTGCGTGGTGAGTTGCGGGGCGAGAAATAATAATAATAATAATAATAATAATAATAATAATAATAATAAAAAATTCTAAAGTCTCTCCCTTCAGCTCTGCGTTTCAAATGCAAATCGAGAGAGAGATTGGTTCCCGCCCCACCCCCTAGCCCGGCTCCTGATTTTTATCCAAAGGACTCCATCTGTATATCCTGTCAAGGAGGAGGAGGAGAGGTGGGAAGCGGGGGCGGGGGGGGGATTGAAGCCAGGCAGGCTGCTTGCTCCCTGGATCCCTCTTCAATAGCCACGGCTGGGTCTTCGGGAGGTAGAAAGAGTCCCTGTGCCGCCTCCGGGCGCCCTCGAACGGAGCTGGCAGCCGGCTCCGGCCGCCGAGCGGTGATATCCCCTGCCCAGAGCAGCATCCCCACCTCCTCTGCCTTCTCCCTCCCTCCTCGCTCCTTCCCTCCCTCCCTCCTCTTCCTCCTCCTCCCGCAGCCCCTATCCGCACCCAGTCGGAGCTGGGCTTGGCACAGACACCCACTTCTCCCGCCGTGTGCCCAGCGGCTGGCCGCACCGTGCCGTGGAGGAGGAGGAGAAGGAGGAGGAGGAGGAGGAGCGGAGCGGCGGCGGCAGCGCTCCTTCCTCCGCGGGTGCGGGCGAGTGTGCGGGCGGGCGCGCAGCCCCCATGCCAGGCGGGTGCCCCGCCGCCCGCAGCCCGACCCCTTCCGCCCGGGAGCATCCCGCCAGCACTTCGCCACGGAGGAGCCGGCGGCCCTTGGGATTAAAATACTCACCGCGCCGGGAAGCCGAGGCAGAGAGGGAGCAGGTAAGTGCCGGCTGCACCTGTGCCTTTCCCTGCCTTCCTTCCCCTCCCGTGTAGGCAGAGGGCGGTCGGAGCAGTTGCGGAAAAGGGCTATACGCTGTTCGTCCGCACCCGCTCGCCCCGGAGCGGCTCCTGCCCGGAGCGGGGCCGCGGCTCTGGGGAGCCGGCGCGGCCGCGGGTAAGTTTGGCGCTTCCCGCTCTGGGGGCGGCCCGGGCAGCGCGGCGGGGACCGGCCGCGGGACCACCGGCACCAGGGATGGCCGGGGGAATGGGGAGAGTGAGAGCACTGGGACTATAGGCGTGCGCACACCTTGTGAGAAATTAGAGAACAATAGCATCACTCTTGACTCTTTGGAGAAGTCTCACAGACAAGCAGGGAAGTGGGGTGGGGGAAGGGAGGACCACGGACTTCTGCAAAATACAGGCAGCACAAAGTCCTGACTGTCTCAGTCCTTTCTGCCAAGCCAAAGCGACTGTCTTGCTTGGCCTTGAAGTCCGGCAGTGATGCTACAGTGCAAAGGATTACTGAGGCAAGGAAATTTCCTGACTTATTTCCTAGAGTTTTCGTCCTTTTATGTCAAGGATGTTCTAGAGTTTGCAAACGTTGAAATTATGGGAGCTATTGTTTTGATTAGTATTCAGCTGGTAAGGCTAGCTCTGCAGTGTTTGGGTGATACTGACCCTTCCCCCTCTGCCCCGTCCCCTCCATCTATCCACATACCCACACTCACGGGCATGTCCTGCTTTCCTACAGTAGGCTGTGTGCACCGGTAGCAAGTGGTTTGTGATCTGGATCCTCAGACTTCTCGTTGCTAATGGAGGAAAAAAAAATATCACTTTTTGAGATATGATTTAGCCTTTATACTCATGCTTTCAGAAGGTGAGGTAGTTCAGGTGAGCCAGCATTCTGCAAATAATGTCTTCCCCTGGATTTAGGGAGAGATGGGAGATGGAGACTATTGAGGTGCTCTGATTCAGGGAACTGAAATGCTGATACTTTATTTTTTTTCCTATTGCAAGGAAAAATCTTGTGTTCTGATAGATAACTTCTCAAGTCAAAGCAGAGACTTGAAAGGGCAGAGTATGCTTCATAGTCTCTCAAAGAAGACATACTGCCTTGCGATTTTTCAGCTAAAACATAGGTGATTGTGCAGCTTTGCAGAAAACAAATTGCTTTTCCAGGACAAATAAATAAATAAGTACATAAAAGAGCCAAACTCTGAAGCGTGCCATTTTCTGAGCGTCTCTCATTGGCATTGATGTGTGACTTGACTTTTCTGCACTCATTACATCTACTAATAATTTCTGTGTTATTATAATTGAAGTTTGCAGGGAATTGTTACTGGTAAAAGCTAGATACTTTCTTTCTGAGAAAGATGGGTCTACATAATACCAGGTGCAGAGCTGTTCAGAGTGCAGTAGCACGAAAGTTGCATAACTAAATTAAGTTTGCTTAGAATAAAGCTTCTGAAGGTACAACAGGTCAGCAGATAAAGATCAACTGTAAAGTCATGTCGATTTTCTCTCAGCAATATCATAACAGTTTTAAAGATGCAGAAGTGAAGTGAGGATGTTTAGAAATTATATGATTGTGCCTCATTAGAGATAGTTCAGTGCAATGTGTGTATTATCATCTCTGGAGGGGGGGGGGGTAAAAAGAGCAAAAAGTCCACTAAACAAACCTGAAGAACTATCTAGGGACCAAATGTGTCATCCTGTTTAAAGTCCTTGGACACAGTTTTATAGTTTTCCAGTCTGCACCTACCAGGGCATCTATCTAGGCATCTAGACACACTTTTTTTAGAATCGTGAAGAAAGGCTAAGTGAGATTTACAAAACAATTGCAATAAAATCCCCATCGGGGCAAGAAAAGCAAAGGAGTTAAAACCTGACTCTGACAACTTTTAATATTAAATATGTGCAATATATAGGGTTTAGGTACTTAATAAAGACTTAAAACTACCTGGAATATTAGGAAAGTGTTAAAAATAATAATGTGATCTACCATTGCATATTATAAGTGCATGTCAGTTAATGTGAATGAAATTACAAACTTCAGTAATACAGACTATTTTCTTGCAAAAAGCCATTAAAGACTGCAGTTTTAATCAAGGGGCATTTCACCCTTATAGTGGGAGACTTTACTGTAATTAAAGGCTGATGTAGGTCATTAGAATTGTGTTAAGTCAGATGACAGTCTCACAACTCTCTTAAGTCTACTTCCATTGATTTGATAGCAAAGCACTCTTGATTATTTGCTATTGGTTTAATTGCAAATAATTCTTATCTTTTCATATAAAAGGGTAACTGTAAAGCATTTGTATAACTGCATATTAACTGTGAATTATCTCATGAGAAGAATGGATACAGCATCCATGTAGATTTTCACCTATCCTTTTCATATATGACTGTGTACGTGTCCATGCTGTGTCCATGTTTTTCTACGTTTCTTCAGCAGTCATAGACTTGACTGAAGGAAATCGTTATTAATGCAAGACTTTACATTGTTCTAGTCCAACTTAAATTCCTACTTTACTATAAACCTGGCTAAGCCTTTTCTCAAAGGGATTCAACTCATAAATTGACTCAAATGTGTGATGGAAATAGAAAATATTTTAAACTTCAAATGGTTTACAGATGAATATGCTGCTTGGGAGCCAGTTTTAGTGATGGGTTGGCTAGTAAGTTTCTGTGTGTGATTTTTGACTATTGGCTTCAGTATCTGATGTGTTCAGCAGTTCTTCAATGAAGGCCTTTCTTGAGGAATTCAGTTTCCTTTAGTTTATCACACACATTTTTTCATGCTACTACTGGGTATTGTTTTCTTGTGGCAATAAAAATCATTAAATTCTAGCTGAGGAAGGGTGCATAAAATAGATGGTTACTTCGGTTCTTCCTGTCAAACCAGGCTTAACTCTAAGCAGTAATACAGGAGTGCCTCCTCTGGGAATTCAGCGGTTCTGCAAGAAAATCATCCCTAGGCATTATGTGAAGTTCCTCAGCTGAAATGAGGCTGCAGAAATTGAGCTTGTGCAAATTTAAATATTTGTCTTGATTGGTCCCAGATCCACAAATACTGCTGGCGTTTCTTTTCAATAACTGATCAAATTAGCATAATCCTTCTCAGCAACTTAGATGTTTCAAATGTGCCGTAGCAAGGTGAAAAAACAGCAAAGCACTTTCACATGGAGAAAATGATATTCGAAAAAAATTTTTCTTTTGTTAATTTTTCTTGGGGAAAAATACCCACCCACCAACAACCCAAACAATTTAACACTCTAGCCACGTTCCATCTTATGATCAACTGCAGAGCTGTATAAAAGACCAAAAGCTGTTGCCTGGGGGGGTTTTGTGCATTTTTTTAAGCCGTATCATTAATGAAGTGTGCCTAGTGTTTTTCTGTTGCCTCATCAGGTCCTTTCACCTGAGTCAGAGGGTATTGGAGCCAGTTTAGTGTAACAGCGCCATATGTTTGGAGCAGTGATAGTTTTTTGCTTGATAACCAGATGCAGACTGCAGGATGTGCACTACATTTACAGATCTCCCATGTGAATATTTAGGCCAGTTAGCGGCAGGAGGTTGTGGTCTGTAGATGTAATGTCATCTGGCATAGGGAATTAATAGGTTTCATTGTACTGCCTTGACGTGCAGAGCTTTATTTCATTGCAGGGTCCCCACTCCACTTGCTCCAAGACACCCTCGTTGTTTGGGTTTTTTTTGCTTTCCCTGAAAGAAGTGATAACCAATCAATGCAATTGACACCATAATTAGACATTTTCTCAAGGATCACATGGTTCCTGTGCCTGTGAAGGAGTCTCCTGTAATGCTTAGGATGTGTAACATGGAGGAGCTGCAGGCTCATAACAAAGGGGAATTTTCTCTGTCACTGAATGTAACACCCTGTCCAATGGACATTGTAAAATCGAATGTCAAAACATAAATATTTCAGTGAGGCAGTTCAGCTGTCAAGAGGCTCACCTGCTGATTCCACTGTGTTTAAAGCATTGTGATTCAAGATCCAGTGGCCACAGTCACCCTCAGAATTATTTCAACACCCAGGATCTGATTTTACTGAATGACCTAAAGTAGAGAACAAACAAACAAGTGTGGGATTACTGTGCATTGTTGACCAAGAAAAGCAAGACTTACTAGCAGGCGATGGTTGGGGTGCACTTTCAGAGTCAGTGGGGTCCAGATTTATGCAGTAAATTTTGCAATGGCATTAAAAATTGAAGGAGTTTGATGAGAGGAGAATAATGCGGCAGAGGGAAAGAAGAGGGAAGAGAAAGCAATAGGAGTGGTAAACTCTTCAGTTACATCTTCAATGAATGCCCTGGGCTAACAGCAAGACCTCAAAATAGAGAAATGCAATCCAGACTAGTGGAGTTCACTAGTGGAAAAGGTTTTGGATTTCCAGTTCTTCCTGAAGCATTTTGCATTGGAAAGACATCAGGACAAAATATGCTGAAGGGCAAAATTCCCTATTGGGTTGAAGAGATTGACAAGGAAATGATATGGTTCATAGATTAAGCTGGCACTGTGACACTGGTAGCAATGTGTGAGCAGAAGTCTGCAGGAATTTGCATTTTGGCAGCAAAGGTTAGGTGGTGCAAAGATGATCTCAAAAGCCTTCAGCAAACTGCCCTGCAGGGCTGGGGAAATCTCAGTGGTGGGGAAAGAGGGCTTCCAAGAGGATATCTCTGAGACTGAAGACTTGTCCTTGTCTACTGCTGCTCTTTGCTACACACAAACAAGGAAGACTAGTCATGATGTGTTGTTTTAGAAATTATGGAGTGAAGCAAAATATTCAGAGAGATTTTCAGTGGGTGTAAATTACCCTTAATTGCTTGCAGTGAGGAGGACTATTCCTTTAAGCTGAGGATCTTATTCATGATCTGAATGTTTTCAACAAATCAAGATTGCCCCTCAGAGACAGTGCATAATAGTGTCTTAGTGTCTTTTTGACACTAGCAGATTGTTTTGGTGAATTAAAGTAGTAATATTTTTCAGATAGCAGTGTACACCAGAATACTTCTCCTACTAGACTGTGGCTTAAATATAGTTTAATTTTTGTACAGCAGGTGGGAGAAAATGTAAATTTCATGATATATGTTGAATAAAGAGGTTATTATTTTGTCAAATGTGTATAGTTTCAGTCTGATGTTTTATGTATCAGTCAGCTGTTTGAGAACATAAATATGACAGTTTGGATATCTAGTGGATTTTTTAATTTTTATTCTTACAGCGGTTCACATGGACAGCATGTTACTGCTCAGCAAAGACAGGCCACGTGCACTATTCAGATCACATAACATACTCTTCAAATTACCCACCAGTTTTTTGCTTGATATTTTTCATATTTTTGATTGCCAGGACTATATGTAAAGAAAATATGAAATACAAGCTCAGATGTGAAAGCTAGAGCCGAAATTACTTTTTAATATTGGCAAAGTGTGAACGAGGATACATTGGATTTGGCCCCTATTTGGGGAGGGGAGTAACATTTTGGAGATCAGAAACAAGATGTAACGGTGCAATTTTGTCCTAGGGTAATTAATGACATCAATCAGTTCTGTGTAATCTGAGTCTTATTTGTGCAGAAAGTGATTGATACCATTTCATAAAAAAGCATCTTTCAGCGACAAGTACAACATAGTTGCAGGTCAGCTTTGCCTTCACTTGACACTCAAGTCTGTAAACACAGGTGGCAGTGAAGACATTAGAATCAGAGCATTGAATACCCTCTATCACTGCTAGTGTTAGTCATATCCAATGTTGCAAGTGCAGCCCTGAACACCGAAGTTATGCTTTAATGAGGAAAAAATGACCAACAGTACCTCTTAGTTTTCAGTTTTATGAAGGCTGTGACATTGCTTATGTGGACTTGTGGACTTCATACTTATAGACTTCATAGAACAGCTGATGTTGAAGTGTTACTTATGCTTGGACAACCCACCATTTTTTTTAAAATTAAAAAATATGTAAGAATATGTGTATGTGTGCGTGTGTGTATACACACACGCACACACACACACAAACACACATATATATATATATATATATATATATATATATATAAGTAAGAAAGGTAATGCAATGCAATTTAATAAAGAGTTATTCCCTAAACAGAAAAGGTTTTTAAATACCAGAGACTTCTGCTTTAGGAGGTATCACACTCAAAAGGCAATGTACTGAAAGAACTATAAATAAAAACCTAAAAAAAGGACTCTAAGAGGAATAGGAAGACTTTTCCTGAAGAGGAGGAAGAAGGGAGGGAAGAGTATTTCAGAGCAGAAAGTGCTGCCACACAGCTGAATAAAAATAATTGGAATTTTGGAATCTATGTGGTGAAAGTATTTGAGAATGAGTAAACCACAACAATTTTTTTTTTCCAGGACATGTGAGTATTCTGCTTTTCATCAGATTGTGCTGTCTAGCATATGGACTGTTTTTCAGTTGGTATTTTGGGTGCGTTTTTCAGTTCTGTGCTGTGGCGTGTGGCTGGGGACCATGGCACTCCATATGGTGGCTTTCATACTTTCCTGCAGGTGTAAAAGAAAGGATATAAGAGAACACTGTTCGAGATAAAGGTTAGAGCAATTCTAGGTTTGGAATGTCTGTTCAGAGCAAGAACAAGACATTTCAAACTGCTTAGTGAAAAGCCTCCAACATATTGTAAATGTTTTACTGACATTTCTTAAGAAAATCCATTTTGTATTTTTATCTCTGTTAAATAACAATCTGCTGCCTCTTTGAAATAAACTGACAGTTTATCAATATCAGATGTCTTTAACATGATGTAACTTAGAGGGCGTAAATCAAGGGTGTGTAAACAGCCTCTACTACAAACAACACTTACAGTAGTTGAACAGAGGGGTAGGAAGTGAACATATCACAGAGGAAGCATAGCTACTCTCCTTAACACACTCTCAGTAATTACTGTCATATGGTCACGATTTACCCAAAGGGCCAGATCAAAACTGAGCTATGACTAGTTGGGATTAATCATTTCAAACTAGGCTCTGCTAGCAAGAATGACACCTGCGTGTTAATCCCGCCGTGAGAAGAGTCGTGGTCCATGTTGGAGTGATGTCTTTTATAACTGTAGCATCCTGTTTTCAAAATTATGGTCTTTAGGTAAGACATTGCCTATTCTCTTTGGGTTGCCTGTAGGGAGACTGGATTTTCACATATGGAAGCTTTCAAATTGCTACTGCTTAGCAAACACGCTCAGTGGGTTTGTGGTTTATCCCACCAGCCTCTAAGCAAAGCCTTTCTGGTGCAGGGCAGCACCACAGAAGGGATTACTATAAAAAGGCTTTAAATACAGTCTGTAATCAGAAGAGCTTTTTATTTGTTTCATGTTTCTGCCCTCTAGGTACCTTTGGCAGCACGATGCATAGGCGTTCTGCAGCTAAAAGAGCCTGACATACTGAAAACAGATAGTGGATATCACATTTCACTCAGTTTTAATACTAGTGGGTAGGGATATAATGATAATTTATCTGGAACGTTTAATGTGTGTGTGATTTAATGTCTAGCCTTTTTAGATTAATTAAATATAGAAAGGATGAAATCTTCTTTCTTCCGTGCCTTCCTAAGGAGCAGCAGTTCACTCCAAATTAATGCCTTGTTATCTATTTTATTTTCACCCTTATTTTCACCTCATATTTGAAGCTTCATAAATGCTTTTTGTCTTCCTCATTGCTCACTCAGACAAGGAGGATGCCTATTTCAGAGACAGCATTGTTTACCTGGTGATTTCCCCAATAGGCAAAGCTATGTTTGGCTCTGACTGACAGAATTTATACTTTTAAAAACATTATACTAAGTATACATTTTTACTTGAGCAGAGAAGGTCACAGTTGTAAAAGGCAGAAAAAAGTCTCCTTTGAGCATTGAAGTTTGAGAGGTTTCTTTAAAAAAAAAATTGCGTTCTACCAGTTTTTAAATTATTAAATTTTGAAATAAAAACAGATGCACAAAAAGATAAAAATTGTATTTGTTAGTGCTGAAAAATCATTCATCATTAAATCAAGATTTCATTGAAAACACAAAATCACATTATCCTCTGATCTTTCTCAGCATATTTCTATATAAATATATAAACTAGTCTAACATGTTTCTTACTATGTCTGACATTTGCTTTAGGAATGTAGTAAAAATGAGTGGGGAGACTCAGGGCTTTTTAGCAGGTCAGGTTCAGATCAGAACAAATCATAGCATCTGGTGCACTGTGACTAAGAATCAATCAAATTGTTCTGATTAATCTTATACTCCTTTATTTTACTTTTGAGTTATATGGAAGAGATTTAAGCTAGGATGTGTCCCTCCTGTTAATACAACTTCCTGACTGTAGCCAGTTTGTAATTATATCATAGTAATGACAAGCAAAGTAAACCACAGCAGACAGAGGAGAAAAGAAATCAAATCAAATGACTGTAAATAACAACACTTGCTTTGATTATTTTAAAGAGAAAAAAATGTATCATTTGTACTGGGAAAAATAAATGGTGTATTAAGAGAACAGTCAGGGAAAAACGTTATGACTATAAATACATCTATATCAGCAGTAGTAATGCCATCCAAGGAGTTTGCTGTAAACTCTGAGACTGCTTATGTAAACTCATTGGTATTGATGATGAGAAATGTAATAAATAAACATTTTTCATGCATGATGTGAAAGCTGTGAAGAATTATTTGCATTCTTAAAAAAAAAAAAAAAATCTGACAACGGTTCTTGTCTTTTTCCTGGATAGGTACCTGTTACAACATTTCTTTGGTGAAGGCTATTCAGCAGTGGTGACATCTTCCAATCGACCACTCTGCAAATTATTATCTCTGGACTCCCAGCTGACACCCTGCCAGAGGCTAGAGCTACTGAGACAACTGGAATTGTGCCTGCTTTGGTCAAGGTTTTTTCTTTCACGGAGGAAAAAAAAAAAAAAAAAAAAAAAAAGATGAAGCTGGGCAAAGCGGAGTTCTGCCATTTTCTGCAGATACTAGCTCTTCTCCTGTGTCTTTCTGGGATGAATCAAGCAGAGCTCACAAGGTCCAGGTCAAAGCCCTACTTTCAATCAGGGAGGACGAGAACCAAACGCAGCTGGGTGTGGAATCAATTCTTTGTGCTGGAAGAATACATGGGTACAGACCCACTCTATGTAGGAAAGGTAGGGGATTTAAACAAAATTTGGAGGGTGCAAATGCTTCCTTTTTCATGTGTTTATATGGTGCAAACTTTTAATATTAACTGAAAATTTTAATTCCATCAGTGCGGTTGACTTAAGCCAAGATGGGACAAAGTTTTGTAGTTTGAAAAAGAAAAAAGGTTTAGTACTTCAAAACAGCAATGTACTACATTCCTATAAGATTGCAACATTCCTCTCTCACATTTTTCTTTAAGAGCTCTACGTATTAGCACTACTTCTTTAATGGAATACAGTAATGAAAGTGTTTAACTCCCACTGACAGAAGAAAGTATTTATTACTTACATTAGAGTTTATTTCTTTTACATAGAAATAGAGTAACATAAGGATGAATGTTCTTTTTTAAGAGCTAACAGCTAGCCCCAGAAAACAGAAGTTCTGTATTATTTTGTTTGCTCCCTAAAAATCAGCACTACTGAAGGCAAGAGAGAAAGAACGAGGCATCTGTGGGTGTGACGAGTGAAAAGGAGGGCATGTCCGTGTTACTGCTTTGCTTTGACTTTGCCTGGCTGGCATATTGGCACCTTGGGGGCCTTGCTGTCCTCTGCACATAGCACAGCCTTGTGGCTTTACGTCTGATGGGCACGGGTCCAGTACAGAGCAAGCCCTTACATCAGGGCATCCCAAATGGTTCATTCTGAGCGCCCGTCGCTGCACGTGGAGCACTGTGAGCACAGCTGTGAATCTGGGACTTAGCTCATTCACTGCTAGTAGGTAATATGCTTCCTTCAGCAATGATGAAGGGGAAAAAAAACCCACATAAAACACCAAACAAAACCCCCTCTGGTGTTTCTATGTAACATTTATGTGTAATCATCTTATTGAAAGGAAAAACCATTTTTCTCTGTAATATCAGAATCAATAAATAGAGTTTCTCGTTAAAATACAGCAAATGCATAGAAAACAAGGGAGTGACAGCTTTTGGCACAACAACATGCTTGCAGAAAAGGAAATGAAGTAATCTGAAATTCACCGCTTCAAATATGCAACTGCAATGAATTTCAGCTTACTTAATGCATCCTACTGAGACAAAACCTTGATGTTTGTGTTAATACAGTTAAGCACTTAGAATTTAATCATGCCAACTGAATAATCAAGTTAAATGGTGAACTGCTTTCATAACTGCAGCTATGGTGGGGTTTAGGTCCTTTTCTGAACTGAGACTTATACTTTGCACAACTGAACTTTAGAGAAAGATGTGTTAGAATCACAAATGTGATCTGAAATTACAGCCATCCTGAAAGTTTTGGTAAAGTTTTAGGTTATGTAGCAGTTTCCATTCTGATGCCATGTAGCTGCTGCTTGTCTATGTGAGTTGGTCTTTTAGGCAAATTTGTTTGCAGGTTGGAGCTTCTCTTCTGCTTTTAAAAATGTCCTATTTGGCATTCTTGCCCATTGATAAAATAGAAAATGTGGATTGCAAATTTCAATTCCTCCCCTGGAAGAGATGTCTCTAAATATTCCAATGAAAGCTGGTTTTGATCTGTAGTAATTCTCATATTCAGTCAATTGCTGTATTATGGCCAAAAATGCTGTGGTAGCGCTACAGTACATGATATTTGCATGTATGTGGTTATTTTTAGCTTCACAGTCTGCTCTTTCCTGTCCTTTACGAGAGTCCTAGCATTCGTAAGCAGATATCTTTTGAAATGCAAACCTTTTTTTTTT
Source organism: Empidonax traillii (assembly GCF_003031625.1). Taxonomy (NCBI): domain Eukaryota; kingdom Metazoa; phylum Chordata; class Aves; order Passeriformes; family Tyrannidae; genus Empidonax; species Empidonax traillii. The sequence goes on along the minus strand of NW_020955679.1, from coordinate 121,040 downwards.
CTTTCTTTTTTTTTTTTCTGAAACCGTCTCTGCCCAGCCTGTTTTTGTATCGGCAGTATGAATTGTTGGCTCAGGAACTCACACTTGGACCAGCAATCCATTTTGTAGGAAAAGCAGATAAAAATTTGCACTTACAAAAGGAAACCCATCTTCCTGGAAACAGAGTCCTTGCTGAGCATCTTGTAAGATAAGACGTGCCCAGTTCCTAACCCTCTCACTGGAGAGGCTTTTCACTGTGTGGCTCCTGAGGTGCAATCATGACCAAAGCTGCATTCCCACACATGGAAGCAAAAAAGGTGAAGAAGTGATTTTCTTTTCTGTGTCTACATAATATGTGTAGCACCACTCTGAAGTGAGCAGCAGTTGCCTTCCTCCCCCTCTCCTCCCTTTAAAAGTATTGCTGTTCTTGTTTTAAATCCTTTGCAGCTAGGTAGGGACTGAGAAGACTCAGATTTGGGTAGGAAGGCTGGTTTTTTTTTGGTTTGTTTCCTTTTTTTTTTTTTTTTTTTCCCTTGGTGAGGAAGCTACAGGAAGCAAAAAGCTGGCATAACTCACTTCTCTCATCAAGTGAAGTGGAAGCAGCAACCAAACTCTGCTTAATGCTCTGCAGAGTGCTCTACTCCAGGGAGGTCAGTTCTGCACTGCCTTACGATGCTTTGCAGGGTGCCAGTCTAACTGCACATCCAGGAAGGAGGGACCTTTCCCCAGCTTTTAAGAGCTATGAGGTAAAAAGGCTTCAGAAACGCTCAAGCAAATGGAGCTGCAATAGGGAATATTGTCTCCCCACCACTATTCAATTTTACAAAGTGTTAGGCAATTCTGTTTGGAAGGCAACATTTGGAGAATACTAGGGTTTCACAGCAAATCACTCAAGAGTTTTGAAATGCCAGTGTTAATTCCATGTTCAGCATTAACTCTGCGCTCGTGGGTGTCTGCATTCTGACACTTTAATTACCTGATCATGTAGGGTAAAACCCTATTCCTTGTAAACAATGTAGCAGGATTCCTATTCACCTCAGTAAGACAATGTTTCACTTAATTTTTCAGTGGTTTGATGTTTGTTTAACAAGGTTTCGGATCCATACCTGAGGTATATTGCAGCCTTCCTTCTGGACATCCATTTATTGGTAGAATTTTTTTTTTTCCTAAATGCATATGTATTTCTTTTCTTAAGGCAGCAGGGCCTGTTTCTTATGTCACTGCAGAAATCTCTGGAGGAGATCCTTTAATTTTACACTAATAGGAGTCAGAGGTGGCAGAAATTTTGTGCCTTTGTTTTTTTGTGTTTTTCTTCTTTTTTTTTTTTTTTTTTTTCATGTAGGTCTTTCCTCTCCATGATACAAATTTTAATTATCTTCGATGTAATTCTGAGCACCTCTTGGGAGGTGCTTGACATGTAATCAGGTTGTGGACTGAACCCCCTACAATTTCTTTCTGTCCATTAGCACAGCATATGTTATATTCTCTTGAAGGGTTAAAGCATTTAACTATTTAGCCCATTTACCTGTTTGGATAAGCCCTATTCTCTTCTAGGCGTTCTGTGTAGAAGATGAGGCAGTTAACTGTGATGCTAATTGAGCTAGAACCATAGTTGGCTCCTGATTTCTGAAAAATGTTTACTATTGTCTTGGTAATATGTTTTTTTTTTTATTTTCCATATAAATAACTTTAATAGAATCTATTTGGGCAAAAAAAAGTAATAGTATAGAGTAGTTCTAAATGATTCAATTTAAATTTAGCAAAAAGTGTATTATATTACATTGAATTTTTGAAAAGCTATGTACAGTCTTGTAATTGAAGTTTCTATGCGTACACATTGGCAAGAAGGGATGTAGTTAAAGTAGAACTTGAAAATGTTGTTGATATCTTTTTTAGGTTTTGTTGTATAACTATGAGACATCCAGTTTTGTTTGTTTGGTGTTTTTGTTTGGGTTTTGTTTGTTTCTTTGTGTTTTTATTTTTGGTTTTATTTGGTTGGTTTGTTTTTGGAGTGGTTGTGTTGTGGGATTTTTTTGTTTGGGATTTTTGTTGTTTGTTTTGTATTTGGAGGGGGTAATTTCTTTTACGTTCTGCTTCAAGAGTGTCAGTCTCCTCAAAAGCATTATGACACAAAATCTCAACCAGCAATTCTTTCATTTTTCTTATTAAAAAGTGAAAAAAAAATCAAAAGAAGCCACAAATAAACCTGAGGAAATTAAACAAGGCTGTGAACTCCATGTGAGATGCTGATTGATGGCTGGCTTCTCTGTTTTCTTTTGGATCCAAATCAAGACTCCTTTTCCAATGGCTCTAAATTTAGGTATAGTTAAAAGGCAGTTTCAAGCTTTTTGCTGAGTTGAACTCTTCTTTTCCCCTGAGATCTCACTAACATATGAAGCACTGAAAATAAAAGACACAGACTTTTGATTGAGCACAAACCCATTAAATTTATATGTAACTTTGAGAGGTTCCCTGATAATTCTCAAAAATAACACTTGGAACTTGTAAGATATCCTGAATGTAGTTATTATTTATAATGTATGCAAAAGGAAAGCATACATTCTAATTTGCATTTTCTAGTTTGTAACTTCAAGAAAAAAGGTTAAACAAGTAAACCGAGTGTGTCGTTTCCTAGAGCTCCCAGTCACTGCGTTCCAGTACAATTTTACCTGTCTTTGTTTTTGCTCTAACTATTTTAAGATAAAAAAGCTTGTTGGATTCAATTTTCAAACATTGACGGAAGTGCATAGAAGCTCATATTTGTATTATTACTTTCTGGAATAGTGCAGAATGAGTAAAGCATGAAAAAAACACAGTGAACTTAAACTTTTCCTATAAAATTGGGTCATTTAAGAGAATTTGCAGGTTTTACAAGTTTTAAGAGAACTTCCAGGCAGGATGGGGAAAAGGTTTTTAAAGTAGAAAAAATAACAAGAAGTGTATGTTATTGTTGGCATAGAGAGTGGATGGGGTTTTTTTCAGTCTCAGCAGTTTGGAGGGAAGGAGGCCAGGCAGGGGAAGATACTGGGTTTTTTGTTTGTTTGTTTGTTTGTTTGTTTTGGTTTTTTTTATTTTTTTTTATTTTTTTCCAAAGATGTTGGCAAATATGTCAATAGAGTGACATAATTCACACACTGTATTTATCTGTGCTGTAACCTTATATCAGCGGTAGAGTTCTTTTCTTAGAACTGTATCCTGACAATTTCAGATGCTGCTGATGAATTTTGACTGACTTGGGTAATGAGTGTCTTTGCTAAAAACACTTTAGGCAGTGCATACTGTGGAAGTGCTGGCCCCTCAGTTAAACTCGGACCAATCTGTGGGAATATCAGCTGGTGAGAAACTGAGGGAATTTCATGTGTGATGAAAAAGCTGAGGGTTTCTGCATAGAATTAGCCCAGACAGCTTTTGATCTTTCTACAGCAGTTTTACTGACACTTTGGGAAATGGAGAGAAGATAGGGTGATATTACCATGGCTAAATGTAGGTAAGAGAGGCTGTGCTGCCTCATTTGCAGAGAGCAAAGAAGAAGGTGGGTTGGGTGCAATACCCTGGAGGAATCCATCCCTCCTGATGCTTCTAGAGGTAGCCACAGGGACCTGCACTCTCTGCTCAACTTCAGCCCTGGGGTCTTTTCCCTCAAAACGTCCTGTACAATGTCCTGTACATGTCTACTCTGCAAGTAAGCTCCTGCTGAGAGTAGCTACAGATTTGAACAGAGGTTTTTTTCCCTTTTTTTTCTCCACCCCAAGTACTTTTGGAAAAAAAATATTTCCAAACAAACCAAACTAAAACTAGCTATTTTTTGTCTGTCTTTGTGGCCCCTCTGTGGAAAACAAAGACGGCATAATAACTCAGAAAGAAACTTCCCCTTTGTTATATTTTTTCCCCTTTTCTATTTGTGTTATCTTTACTTTTATCATAATCTTTGAAGCACTGTTGTTTTATATACTCCCCAAAGGCCATTTATGAAAGGGAAGAAGCAAATCTACTGTATTTCTGATATTTATCCATCTCTGGAACTCTTTGCTTTTCTGTGCTATGAAAATTGATAACAATTGACCTTTTAAGCAAAATGGGACATGCCATTCCTGGCAAATGTTTTTCTACCACAAGTGCTGCAAATGAAATGAATGAACAAATGACAAAATAGTCAAGTCCTATTTACTTGCTTTGTGGATTGAATCTTGGTGAAGGGATGCTTCAGTTTTACAGCAGTGGTATGAATTTGCCATCTCAGCTTGTTCTATCCAGTCACTAGTAGCACACACTTCTCTTCATAAGATAGTCACTGTGGGCTTTGCATTATTCCATACTGTACTTTATGTGGATTACCCCAAATAACTAAGAGCTGACTGACAATCTGAATTTTTCCTACTTAACATGCAGGGCTAAAGTGTCTCTGGGGAGAATGGTGAGATTAAGGCTCACAGGAAGAATTATCCAAAAGGATAACTTAAAATCTACTGCTTTTTCCTGGTTGATTTCATTAGCCTACCCAGCTATACTGTAATTTCTTCTTTCCCTCTTGAAAGGAAGTCCTCTTCTCACAGAGCTTCGTGGATACAGAAAAGGGTTTTATGCTGGAGATTTAAAATTATGACAATTTCATGTGCTCAAGCACTAAAATACAGTTTGTATGTAATTTCATTATTAGAAGTGAAAATAGAGTTGAGAGACTTACAGTAGGATACTGAACCAGAACATGCAGCTTTTTCATCTCTTAGTATAATATAGAACATTGATCCTTAACATGTGCCATTACAGGAGAGGAAGGTTAGTGAAGGTGATGACAACATCCGCTGATGAAGTAGCCCTCACTGCAGTTTTTCATTCAATGGTGCAGGCGTGCTATTTATATAATCCTGTAATACCTGTTCTGTATTTCAGTAGACTAATAGGCTCTACCTGCAGTGCTCTGCTCTGAATTTCTTTTGGGCATTATTTAAAACTATATTTTATGGGTCCTGACAAAATAGAAAAGCAAGAGTAAAAGCTAATTTTACAACAATATGTAGATGTGAGTCTCCTGTATGCTTGGCTGGTTATCAGAAAATGCCTTTTTTTCATGAGAGCATGAGACTTACAGTTTTGATGTCAGTCAAGCTGATCCTGTTTCAGCTGAATTTTTTTTAGTGATGTTGTAACATTGCTTCTCCTTTTCATCTCCTGAGGTTGTTCTTGGTCCTCTAGTACTTGCTATTGGCTGTCATTCGGCATCCAGTTTTACCTCCATCCTCTTGTCTCACAGTTGTGTATTAACAACATTGGACATAAATTGCTATAAAACTATGGCTAGCAAGAACAGAGTATTTGCTTAGGAAATCCATTCATGAATTATTGTACTAGGCAAAATTCAAGCAAATGCATCCCCTGCTCTAAGGCAGTGGTCTTTTCAGGCAAGAAACAATAGCAGAGTAAGAAGCAATGACAGAATTTAGAGAAATATAATCTTAGTCAACATCTGAAAATAATTTGAGAACAATAGGTCACTCTTGTTCTTTGCTATGGAGATAGAATATTATTTTTTCTGACAATGAGATTAATCCAATATTTTAAAACATTATGAACAGATAATAGTTCTTTCCTGTCTTTACTTGCCAGCCTTTATGGATGACAAGTCAGTTGAAATTCCTAAGTACAAACCTATTCAATAGTTATGTCAGTACAAGGCTGCATCTACTTTCAGACTAGTGAAGATAAAGGGTATTTTTCAATTGCTATCAAAATATTGAAATGCATAAGCTTTAAAGGTTTATATCTTGTAACCTGCTGTCACACTGCCTTTTTCATGTTTCCTTTTCTTATGCTTTTTATGTTAACCTTAAGTGTCTGTCTACAGACTCATTGGACATTCATTCAATGTATTAAGTATTTTCCATGTGTCACAGTCTAAAAGTGCTGCCAGGACTATTGCTACCTTGTTATAATTCCTCTTTGCTCCACATTGTTTTTTAAATATTATACTGCACCTTTTAAGTTCCTTTTCCTTTTTTTTTTTTTTTTTTTTCTAGTAATCACTTAATAAAATAGTATCTGTGTATATATGTCAATGTTTCAGTGCTAACTTTAACCAGTTAAGGGACTACCTGGGAGAACATATTTAGAGAATCTGAAAAAATCAGGGAATGGTTCCTTCACATGCAGTTAGCTGGCTTTCACATAAATATACTGGTGATAAGTCCTGGAAAATCTCTGCAGTATAATCTTTTTCTCTTAGCATCATGCATTTCCTTGGAAGAGAGAGCTGAGCTAAGTACTAATGGTGGAACAGCTGAGAGAAGAAAGATGTTAATACACGAGATTGCTCAGTTCTTTCAGAATAACTATTAGCTATCTTATACTATGAGAATCTTCTCTATCACTTTTGCACTGGAAGAGGCACTTACTGTCATGTAAATTAGAGGCAAGTAGCTCTTAGAAAAGAAAGTGGAGTTTATGCTATTGAGAGAACTCTAGTTCATGGTATGAGTAGCAGCCTTTACCAGGAGCAGAAGTCTGGAGATGTCATGCTTAATCTCTCCTAACTTCAAGGCTGTAAGAAGGAGGATCAGCCAGTTAAAAATAGGGACGGGGGTTGTTGATATAAATAAATGTTGTGAACACCTAACTATAGATCACTTTACCTCAATCTATAAATGGGAACCACCTTCACATTTCCAGGCTAAGTGTAAACTTAGCCAATAAAGAAACTCCACTGACAACAGAAGAATACATCATGAAAAGAAACTGATCACCCAAATCAATAAATATGCTCATAAAATTGTAGGATATAATTATTATTAATTCTTGCAGATGTTTTTGACTCTTTTTTTACTACCACTAATAGTTCTGTCCATGTACAAGTATTTGCTGGTGTTACAGCAAATGGTGCTGTTGCAAAAGTAAGATTGTTTTTATGTGGGTGTAAGTCACATAGTATGGTAGAAGCACTCTTCAAGTCATAAACATAGAAAAGAATAAACTTTTTTTTTTTTAAATAAATGGGAATACCAAGAGAAATATAGCTATTTTGCATACAGCATTTCATGTGCAATTACTCGTGTACCAGAAAACACAAAATATGCCTTACTGGCTCAGTCTTAAGCTGTGTTTTTCAGAGTGCTCCCCTGGGAGAAGAATGTAATTTTAAAAATTCAAGAAGAAGGCAAAACTTTTTTAATATGTTTTGATTATTAAGTTGTGCTGTTTATAGAGTAACTGAAGATTTAATCCAGAATTTCGAAATCAGTTTTATTGACCCCAGGAGACAATTTGAGAATATTAATGTTGGAATACAATTATCTGACCATTTTAAAATTGAATTTTAATGGCTATTTTATTCTATAGGTTAGAAAAAGAGGAATACTGAGGAATGATTTGCAACAAGTATCAACATATTCCACACTTTGACAGTGAAAAAATAGTGCCTTCCTTTTAAATAGCCATAAAGTATTCTTAAAGCACTCAAGGCCTGCATTGCAGTGTTTCTCCTGGGTGAATAGGGTGTATGCTAAGAACAAATAAGAATGGTCTGACTTAATGTTCTGCCTACATCATAGGAGATTCTTTGTCCCTCTCTGAGTAGAAAGAAATACATTTAATGTCACTTTCCAGGTGATATAAGGAGATTTTGCTGCATGAATTCCACAAAATGCTGCCATAGTCATATTGTCTCATTTAGTTTTCCTGTTTCCGTAAACCATGAGTAATTACCTTAAGGATTACAGAGACATGCAATTCTGTTGCCGTGGAGTATGTGTGAGGAGAGTTGAATGCACAAAGTTATTTTCCATTTGAAATTCTTCCAAAATATGGAAAATCTGATACTTGGATACATGTGTAAGGATGATAAGCTCCTTAAACATTTTATACTGAGGTACCAAATTGTAACCCTGCTGACTAGGCAGTGAAGCAATTCATTTTCCTTACAAGGTAGGCAGGTGCTGTATGAGGCAAAGTTTAGCTTGTTATCCTATAACAATGAAAAGTTTTCAGACACAGCTGGGAAAAGCAGATGGTCATTTCTTAAGTTTCCATAATCATGGTATAAATGCAATGCCATAAACTAGCAAAATGCTTAACTTGTCTTTCTTATACAATTTATACACATTATATAGGCAGAGTAGGCATTTGGAAAAGCGCTTGGCATATTTTTATGTTTCTTTTTTAGCTTACAGGGCTATAATGCTGTATAGTGTTTATATTAAAAACTGTTAAATAATTCCACTTGCTCCTGGATGTTCATAATCTTCATGCATATGTAGACTGTTATCCTCACCACCCATCTTTTACCCTTTACTATTTAACTGTTGCTTAGCCAAGCAAGACTTTTAAAAGGTTTCACTTTTCAGTCAGCACTGCTTTTTTATTTGTTCCCTTTCTTTTTTGAGTATGTTCTTGACAATACAAAGCCGTGAGCCAAAGCACTCTACTATACCTTCTTCTAAACAGAACATAAGCCAACTATTACTTCCTTTGTCATTGTATGATTCCAATTCCACTATTCATGTTTGTTTCTTTCTTTGCAAGTTCTTGTCCACTACCACTCTGAGGATCTTAAAGGCATATTGCTTTTTGGTTTTTTTCTTTATGCTGAATCCTGAGTGAGTATCGGTCCCAAAGCAAAGGAAATATTAGTTGTTTGAAAAGTTACTTCAGTTTATCTGACTGATAAAGTGAATGAAACCATGTCCAATGAGGTTTTAAGGGACAAATATGCAGGAATTAGAACAATAGCAGTTATGAAGCATACACATAAATGTGTCTGTGGGTATATATGTGTAGCAAACAATGGAAGGACCTCACATTGAGGAATAATTGCTGCTTGTACAGAGACATTTAATCAATTCAGATTTATCTTAAGGTTCAAAGAAAATGTAAAAATTCTAGTCTCAATGCTTTTAGTACAGGAAAATAGAGATTGAAAAAGTTGAAGAGAAGAAAAAGTATCCCAGAGAGTAAGTGTGAGAAGGGAAGCATGAGAAGGGAAGGATGAAGCATTTTACTGTGTTTTTCTCACTCTGGAGCCAGTAAAACTGAAAAGAACATATCAAAGCAATCAGTGAAAATGTTAAGTTAGATTAAGGTATAAAAATCCAATCATAGAATGGGTAAGACTGGAAGGGAAGGGACCACAGTGGGTCATTTAGTCCAACTCTCCTGCTCAAGCAAGGTCATCCTAGAGCACATTGCACAGAATTGCGTATTACAGATGGTTCTGTAACATCTCTAGTGAGGGAGACTCCACAACCTCTCTGGGCAATCTGTTCCAGTGCACGGTCACAGTAAAGAAGTTGTTCGTCATGTTCAGGTGGAACTTCCTGTGTGCCAGTTTCAGCCCATTGCGTCTTGTCCTATTGCTTGGAACCACTAAGAGGAGCCTGGCTCCATCCTCTTAGCACCCTCCCTTTGGGCACTTATACACACTTATGAGGTCCCCTCTCAGTCAACTCTTCTCAAGGCCAACAGGCCCAGTTGCTCAGCTTTTCCTTGTAAGAGAGATGTTCCAGTCCCTTAATCATCATTGTTGTTCTTTGTTGGACCTGCTCCAGGACCTCCATGTCTCTCTTTACTGAGGAGCCCAGAACTAAACTGAGGACTCCAAAAGTGGCTTCACAAGGATTGAGTGGAGGGGCAGGATTACATAATTTCATAATGTAGTCCAGGATCCCATTGACCTCTTTGTCCCTAAGGGCACACTCTTATGGGCAGCTTGTTGTCCACCAGGACCCCCAGGTCCTTCTCCACAGACCTGCTTTTCACCAGGGCGGTCACCAGCTTGTCCCAGTACATGGGGTTATTCTTCCCCAGGTGCAGGACTCTGCATTTGCCTTTGCTGAATTTCAGACTGTTCTTATCTGCCCACCTCTCCAACCTGTTGAGCTCCTTCTGGAGGGCTGCACAGCACTCCAGCATATCAGCCACTCCTTTAGTTTTGTGTCATCAGCAAACTCTCTGAGGAGGCCTCTGCCCTTTCGTCCAGGTCATTGATGGATAAGTTAAACAACACTGGGCCCAGTATTGAACCTTGGGGGACACCATTAGTGTCAAGCCTCCAACTAGACCTTGTGTCATTGATTATGACCCTCTGACTTCTGCAGCTCAGCCAGTTCTCAATCCACCTCACTGTCCACTCATCCAGTCCACACTTCCTGAGTTTTCCTATGAGGATGCTGTGAGAGACAGTGTCAAAAGCCTTGCTTAAGTCAAGAAAGGTAGACAATATCCACTGCTCTCCCTTCATCCATCGAGATGGTCCTTTTGCTGTAGAAGGAATTAGGTTTTTCCAGTGTGATTTGCCATTAGTGAATCCATGATGACTACTCCTGATCACCTTCTTGTCATCCACATGGATAGAGATGGTGTCCATCACCTTTCCAGGGACTGAGGTGAGGTTTACCTTATATGTATGTCTTGACTCCTTTGCTCTTTGCTAAGGAAGCTGTATGCATCTGTATGGCTCACACATTGGTTTAAGTTGCATCAGTGAGCCACATGGATTCTAGAAAGAAGGCCTTGCAGGTACCAATGCTAGCTGACTTGGTAATGTTAGAACAGACGTAAGAGGAGGGCAGCTAGCCAGACATCCAGTAACACCCAGGTTTGAGAAATGTGCAGAGGACTAGGTCTGTTAACTAGCAGATGCATTCAAAAGGGATGAAAAGGTAAATAAAGCTCATTTGTGATCAAAAGAGGAAGATACCGTGTGCCACAAGGTAATCTGTGACACAAGACAGCAGCAAAACCAAATATTATCAAAAGGAAAACTAGTAGAACTAAGTTGATGTTTCTTTTATGGGAAAAGGGAAGCAATGGATAAAAAATGAAAGATGTAAATATTTCTTACAAAACATTGTTTGAGAGGGCTAGAAAATTTGTAATTTGTTCAAAAAAAGCCTAAAACACAAGCAGCATAGTGCCAAACAACATAGGACAAGACAGAACAGCATTCCATGCATAGAGGTTCCAAAAATTTTTGGGTCAAGATAAAGCATAGAATAGCAAAAAAGCAACACGCAGATCTGGGGGAGTCCAGGCAAGTCTGAGCTCTCAGCAGACGGATTGAAGGATGCAAATATGTGCAGCTGTCAGGGCAGCAAATGGACCATGCCCAGACTGTTTCAAAATAAGAAAATGATGAGTTCTATGGTCTACCACTAAAGAAGGCATCTCTCACCTTAGAAAGCAAATTTTTCTTGGGAGTTAAAGGGATGAAATAATGACACATGATTTTCAGAACCTCAGTAGACACCTTTCTTTCTAGACCGATATTTTGAAGTTCATCATTTCATGTAAATATATTTTATGCCATCTGTTTGAAGGCTGCATGAGAATTTTTTCCTGCAGACTAATTTCAATGTCCTGTAAAAATTAGACATTGCTCCATACTATGTCAGTCACAGTGTCACATTCAACAATTTCCATTCATCTATTATTTTTGTAAGTAGGGATGGGTAGAAGATGATGGTCCATTCTGCTAGTCTGATGTCAGATTCATCTTTTCAGATTTTTTTTTTTCCAATTTTACTTCTAGTAACACAAAATTAAGTCAATGACTGCTTTTCATGTGGGATGATACAGACTGAGGGCCCCAGGTGCTTTGTCATGCTTCCAAAATACATGCCAGGCAAGCAATGAGGCTGGAAGGAAGATGGAAAGATTAAGATGTCCACTTTAATGACAGGTCCTTCTGATATCTTTAGAGATATAAGAGTCTGTATCTGCATACGGCACTAAAAATTAAAGATACTTACATTTGCGTCTGAAATTATGTTATCATCTGTGTATTAGATAGTGGCCCACCTTCTAATTCTGACCATTTGATGCCTCCTTTGTACTAAAACTGGAAATACCAATTCAGAACACTGTTTTGGATTGTAGCAGGATGTGCTAACAGTGGATCAGATTAAATTCTTTGGAAAATTACTTCATAAAATAATTAGCAAGATAAAGGGGAAACATACTGCAACTTAGCCATCAAGGTAGGAAGAGTTAAGTTTATTACAGTGAACAAAATGATCTGCAATATTGCAAATTTTCCTGCAGTCAAACACTCTCGCACTTGTAAATAACCTTTACTGATAACAGACCTTCAACAGAATCAATATGAGTGCCATTGTTGAGAACGATGGGGTGAAACCAGATTTTTTTTTCCCCCGCGTAATAACTTACATCTGGTGAAAATATCAATACAACTGAGGATGAACATTATATTCAGTCTAAAAATTGAAGCACATTTTTCATTTTGTTAGTGGCAACAGAAATAATGCAATAAAATAAGATAGATTTTCTTAAACATTAAGGCACTGTTTGATAACTTTTGGCAGAGGATAATATTACTTTATGATTGATGTTTTGGAAGGCAAAGTAAGAGCAGTTCTGTTCATATTCCTGAAGTTGTGTGTCTCAGTAATCAATAGACTCTCCCTGATGTTTTCCTGTAAGGTTGAGCTCAAACATTTAATGTTAAATTTTTATCTTAGTATTTAAATGCCTTCAGGGTGAAGTGTGGAACTGTCAGAAGAGGCAGCAAGTTGTCTCATGGGAAAGCCTGCTCAGGGCCAAGAACCTTCACATTGGCTTGGAAACCGTGTGTCTTCACTAAAAACAATATGATGGTGTAATAAGTGTCTGATTGTTTACAGACTAGCAGAATATTTGCTCTGAAAAGTGATTGTATAAAATTAAACTTTGTTACTCAGTAGATGAGTTTTGTGTGTGAGTCACACCTGCCTGTTCTGGTGATAATTTTTTTATCTACTTATGATTGCTATTAGTCCTGCTGAGTGAAGACAGCTGAGAGAGCAAACTGAGTGTCACCCACAGGTGCATTTCTTATGTTCCACTGACTTACACCTGCAAAACCCAGTTGTAAGCTATTGGGCCATACATTTTTAAAATGAGAACAGAATCTGAAGGTAGCAGGAGTTTTACTTCCTTATGTAACCAGAGGCATGTCCTGGAAAGAGCTTGTCTTTACAAGACTCAGCCAAGATTGCAGAATGAATAGTTTAACATATGACTTGTCCACTGAGTTTGTTTAAAATGCAAGTCGAAAAAAGGCATTGCTGGTTTTATACTACTACTTTAATTGTGCAGCACATTATTAGAAAGTCTGTTTATTTTCCTAATGCCTTTCATATGATTAAATTTGTGTAATTGGGTACTTCAGTTTGTTCTTTGCCAGTTAATATTGAATTCACTAGATTTGCTATTGAACAACTACTGTCCTTCCACTTGCACCACTATTTTCGGGTATATATGGACATAAAAGCATGGTTATATTACTGAACCGGCATGCTTTACCTTTGAAGTAAAAATGGTAGAATTTAATAGTGTATTCTTGTTCCTTTATTCTCTTATATAGCCACTTGGTTTGTCTTCCAGTCTTCCACTAGTTTTAAAAGCAGCTGCAGAGCAAACTGAAAGGTGTTTCTTACCTTATGCTGTCATGAACAGTGACCACCAGTGACTGATCAGTTCTATGAACAACATGCTTTAGAGTTTCTCATGTGTTCTTCACTGAAAATAAATTTAAAAAAAAAAACAAACAATCCTTTTGCTTTCTCATAAATTTTGTTGAGCAAATAGGAATAGAGATTAATGGAGAGAACAAAAGTGGAAGAAGTGATAAAAGGGATGTATGTAAGAAAAAAGTAAGCCAATATTAGCCAACTGCAGATTCCCAGAAGAGCAGAGGTACTGTGGGACAATGGATTCATCAGGTAGGAATGCATGGAAGGAGTATGGTTCAAGAAATGCAATGTCCTTTGAAGATGTATATAAACTAGAGGCGAGTGGGGGATATAAATTCCATCTGTGAACTACAAGTGGGATTAGGAAGCAGAACTTTCAGTTCACTTCAGACAGTTTGATTTTATTGATATTTGAAATTTCTAGATCCTTCATTAATTTGACTAATTTGTTTTGACTTTTCTTTGCATAAGCTCTTATTTATTTGTGTTATTTTCACAAGGTAGATTTCATCTATTTGTAAACAATATAACTTTACAAAATTGTCATCATGTTTAAATGACAATTTGCACATTTTTGAAGGGAAAATTTACAGAAAAAGAACATAAGAGATTTGTGGTTCGTGTGCAGAAGCAGTTACTGTTTCGAAAATATTATTTTAAAATTTAAATTTAAAATTTAAATTTAAAATTTAAAATAAGATTTTCCTTTTAAAATCTATAAAAGCTTTGGCACTATCTGTTAATGTATGAGGCTCAGAACTTTATGAATGGAAATATAAGTAATTATTTGTTTTCCCTTAAAAATACAGTGTCCTCAATTAATAGAAATTGTACCCTTCTTGTAGTGCACAGAGCTGTGCTGATTTACACCAAGCTGTACAGAACTTCCCTAAGGGAAGTTTGTTAAATTAAATGATCATTTTAATGGACCACACAGAAGGTATAAGACAAAAGTGAAAATGCCTTGAGTATAAAGTTCTGAATGTTACAATTGGTGACAGAAGGCCTATCAATGAGAGAGTAATCCTATAAAAATACAGAAAGATCAGATTGCTTGTCGAATTAGAATTGCTTTAATATGGATGCATGCAAAGGGATAGCAAAGGAGCTGGAAACTTTCCATCTGCTTTGTATACAAAGTGATTAGATTCTGATCACTTAGTCCAAGAGGATAGAAATGATGCACAATTCTGCCAGGATGAGACATGCAAATTGGATCAATTAGGCTTTGAGAGTGCTCAGACAATCTGGTAGAGAAGTTTACATGCTGTGTCAAGTGAAACTTAGCAAAGATCAGTCTTGAATGCTGGGGGCAAGCATTATAGTGACTTAAACGCTAATCTGCAAGAGTAATTCATTGTTTTCAGATTTAGCTATAAAATGGATCAGATACTATAATATAACAATCAGATACTATAATAAAAAATCCCTTAAGGAGGTGTTTGATGGTGTATGCACAAGAAGTATGACAGACAAATTAGTAACAGTCATTTGAGTTGAAACATTTGAAGTAGATGAAAGTAAATTCAGATGATTAATCTTGTTTGCAGCTAACGGAATGCACAATACTAACAACCCCTGTACCTTGTTGTTCACCACAGTGCTTCAGAAAAGGGAGTGTTCTCATAAGGAACTCACTGTATGCACTATTTTTACTGAACTAGAGCTTACTCAGAATGGGAACAAATGAACATGAAAATGAATTTTAGATAAGAGTGCTCTAATTTAATTGGGGACCACTTAAGAGTTTGAATTATGTACCCTTTTCAATGTCTTTTTTAGTGTCAAAAGGACGTGTTATTTCCAATAATCAGAGGCGTCTTTATGTAAATTGAAAAATTTCAATATATGTGAAGTACTGGAACCTTCAGAAATGAGTTTCTGAAGGAAGACTTTGAAATTTTCAGTAGAATCCAGATAACCTTCAGAATTAGAAACAGGTTTGCACAATTTGAATTTTAATGTAGATTTAGCAAGTATTCACGACCAATGTAAAATAACACCTGCCATTTCACTATTTTCTCATAATTTGTTTACAATTGCACCTAAATTGACTGTATTTCCAGTATTTAATGACAGTGAGTAAGAAACACAGGAAGACTATGTAAAAGTGAAAACACGGAGAAAAGATGAAAACATCTTGAGTTGACATCAGCATTGTACATGGCAAATCTCCCATCCATGTTGTTTTGTTTGTTTTTTGTTTGTTTGTTTTTTTTAAAGAGCGAATTTCAATCTTAACTCATAAATATCTTCTCACATAATTTGAAATGTCAAAATATGATTTAAAGAAACAAAGTGTAATGACTGCCTAGGAATTTGATGAGATTGTCTTGGTTATAAACTCATTGTAAACACCAACATAGAAAACGGCACTAAGAGAGCATTGCCCCTTCGATAAAGCTGGTAAAATCCTTCTAAGCTGGAAGGCCTTACAATTAACCTAGTATTGTTCATGGGGTTTTTATGGGTTTGAAATACTAACGCATTATCCTCCCCTTCAAAATTTTCTGAAAACCAGCACAAAACATGGGCATTAAAAGCATTTATTTCCCAGCCTTTAATCCCATGGAGTTAAAATGCCTATCAAAATATGAATCAGTGTCTTGAGATCAGCCTGGTTATATCTGAAAGCCCTGGCCGACCTGCAAGTTCAAATGGTTAAAAACAGTTAAGGAGAAATCAAACCTTTTAAATATTTTACAGTATTTATTCAAAAGGATCTTTTTAAATGATCTGAACAGTTTAAAGTAGACTTTCATGTGTCCATATTTACTGTGCATACTCTGCTTCAGCTTGTTCTGAATACTGAATAGCTACAGTGTGAATGTATATAACAGAATCACTTAATTTTTCAGTGTTGCTTCTTACAATTAGTCTATGTGATGCACATGTTCATTAAAGCAACCTTCCTCTTTGAACAGGGGTTAAGGCTGTATTTTAGAAAGGTACTTAGGCATATATTTAGTACCAGCTTTCATGCCTATTAAGTGATGTACATGGATAAAGATGATGTCCTAAGTTACAAAAATTCTGAAACAGAGATTTAGTTTTATGTAGCACAGAGTTAAATTTCTCTTGGTTTTGAAGTGAAGTTTGAAAACTGGGCTGTAAATTAACTAGCCGGTATGTATGGATGGATGCATTTGTGAAACACTTTTGGGTAAAAATCAATGTGACAAACTATCTTGAGAGAAACACATAATAGTAAGGGGAAAAAAGAAAAAAAGAAAAAAGAAATTGTCCTATAGCCTACTGAAAAAAGATCATCTTATTTGTCATTCACTGTTTTATCTTTACTGAACTGCAGTGTTAGAATTTGGTCATAGTAGTTAATAGGAAGCACTACAGAAATGTTAGGGTGTTTAATCAAGACAGACTGAAAAAAGAGATTCTAAATGAAATGTAAACACAGTAACAACAGTAACTTGTATTTTAAGATAATAGGTTAACCAAGGGATTCTTCTGCTCTTTTTTTAAGAGAAATAATTTTAAGGCACAAGGTAAGTGTCCACAGGAAGATATCTAATACTCCACTTTGTTTGGTTGTGCTGTATTTCATGTTGTATTGTCATACTAGCAATGAAACTGTAATGCTTTACTATAGATATTCATTGCTGACCTTTTCATATGAAATAATTTACTCATATTAAAATGTTACAGTAAAATTTTGTGTTCAAATTATCTGTTCTCGACTTATTTTCTTGACCCACTGTCAGCTCTAGAGAAGTTGTGACTTTCTTCCCAACATGCTTTCCAAGGTACTGACTATGTCTGATGTGGGCATGTATCAAAATCTTAATATTGCACTTGAAGTCTAGAAGTAATCTCATTGATATTAGTGGTGAAGACTTATGAGATTAAATTTGTGGAAACGCTTTGGGAAATATCTGGGTGGTATGAAATATTTTATAACATATAACCAGTTTGTCCATATGAAGAATTGCCAATTTCAAATTGACTTTATATCTTTCGGGAAAGTCATCACCAAGTAATGCATTATGCCAAATATATAAAACATTATAAAGAAAGGCAATAGGAATTTATTTTTTTAAGAAGCAAAACACAGTAATAAACACCCTATACTGACATCTGTATTATCATTTTTGTTAAAGGTTAAGATTTAGACCTGCATGGGAATTTTGCTTTGTTTGACCAGTTTAGTAAATATTAATTACCTGTTTTCAGGACATGATAGGTTAGTGAGGATGTGGACCCAGATAATTAAATTTTTAATGTATTTTAAGTCTCCCATCACTAAAATTATCAGATCATACTCTCTTCTGTAATTCAGTACTTTATAGGCTTCTACAGGCACAATTAGCAATTACTTAAATGGTTTTGCAGTTACGTATTTTACCATTGCCTTCTAGTCTGTCAGGTTTCCAGCACTACAAACACACAAGGTAAGATTATGAGTGCATCTTTAGTAGCATTAAACTTTCAAAAGCAAATTAAATGTGAGGAATTGATACAACATAAAACCAGAAAGAAAAGAAAAAAAACTCTACACCCTCTGGGGTGTCTATTCCTTGGTACTAATGTTCTTTGGAAGCAGGTTCCTATGAGAAAAATCATTATCACCCAAGCAATGCTGCAAGCTATTTTAGATAGTTGAAGCAGAAAGAGGATAATCACTCTAAACTATAGATCAGTAGTTTGGCAAAGATGAGACAATATTGGAGGTATAATTTCCCTCTAAAATAAATGCATTCAGTATAAGTACATGTCATTTTTGTTTGTAGATTTGGTATTACTGATATGGTAGTCAAACAAGAAGTGTATGTGATTATTTTTCCTGCTCAGTGCTGTCACGGATAATTCATTAGATTAGAGAGTTAGAGATAAAAAAATAGATCCTCTAATATGTTCCCTTTTTCCATGGTTGAAATCCTAGGCCCAAATTATTATGGCCAAGTAGAAAAAGCTATAGAGAAGAAACAACTTTCCAATCACCATATTGGTTGTCTAATTTCTTATTTCTATTTTCAAGATAAGATAAAAAAGCAAAAGCATTAATCTTACATTATTGAAGGTAGATAAATTCTGTTACTGCCTTTCTTGTTTCATCTCCACCCTTTCACTTCCTTCTCTGCCATAAAGGAAAGTACATTCATACGTTGTCTGATCATAGACAAACCAACAAATAAATAAATAAATAGTACTGAAATAATAATTAATAGAAGTATGCACAGTGGTAAGAGAAAGTGTATTACTGTAAATATATATAATCGTGCACATGTGTTCCGTTCAAGAAAAATGTATGCTCAAGAAACAGTTCTTTATGTGTATCAATATTGAGCAAGCAGAGATTGTTTCATGTGTAGCGGGGAAGAAATTTGAGAGAAAGAATAAGTGAAGTTTCTTGAAGGTTCTGTTTCTGCAAGCTGCTACACATATATAAACTTTTCAAGTCCATGGACATCTGCTAGCCCAGAGATATTCTTCTATGAAGTATGCTAGGGTCTTCGGTATTTTTTTGCCATGCTGCATTCTTCAAGTCTGAATGCTTGTATAGAAGCCATATGTGGGGAATGCAGGGAGAAAGCATCCTCACACAGTTTTATTACACTGCTGAAATAGAGTGTAGTGACTTTAAGAGAATTTTGTCTTACAGCTTCAGTGATTCTTGGCAACAAAATAAATCAAATCACTGGACCAGTAAATACATTGGTTTAGTATACAGCGGCAAGTTGCATGGTGAGTTATGAATAGATACAGATCATGTGAAAATACTGTTGATATGTATGGAAGGGAACTTAGTCCCTTTCCTGGAGAATAAGTAAGACCCAAAATAAACAGGAATTTGTAAATAGAATTTCACTCCAGTGCTATTTTCACACGATTTAATTGTTTTAGGCACTTGTATAAATGAGGTTTGAGTCATTGGTTTCTTTAATCAAAAATTAAATCTATCAGATAAAAACAGAAGCAGTTTTTCTGCTTCTGTAAGTCAGATAGCAAATCCACTACTCAGTGACTTGGTTTGTCAGTGATGCAGTTTTGTTACTGAGGTGCTTAGAATGAGTACTCCAAGGCATAAATACTGATAGAATAAGAATGGTATGGAAAAAAACAGAACAGGTCTATAAAGATTCCAGTATGCATATTGTTTACAAACACTGTGGTCTGTTTCCCCATTCTAAGAAGCTGATTTGTGAAAAGCTTGAAGCCTGAGTGTGAGGGAAAAGTAGGCCTCTTTTTTCAGTTCCTGTAATGACTGTGTTATGTTGCCTGTAGGCTCTTGGTGGTGCTACAATACAGTATTGTTGTCCCCCCACCCCCAATAAATTCTATGCAATTAGTACATGATGATGCACAGTATACAGATGGTTTTTACCTCCCAGAGCTGCCAAACTGTCTTTTTAAGAGTCTGAATGACAAATAGTCATTTTGGAGAGTGACATGTCATGATGATGGCCCATTAAAACTCCTCAAGAATACTCAGCCCTCTACATATGCCCACTCAGCTCCATCTACAGCAGCAGCTGCTTCTGAGTTCCTCCTGTAGCTGCACTGAACTTAATGGGCTGGCTGCACAATTCCCTGTCGCCACAGGGCATTTTGAGTTCTTATTAAAACGGAAGAGGGGGGAGAAGGCACAGATTTGTGAGTACAGCATCTGCAGAGATCGGAAAAGAAGAGGACAGACTAAGGAACAATGTGTGTGTGTGTGTGTGTGTGTGTGATTGCATGCAGCTGTATGTATACATACATGGACTTAAATGTATACATATATACAAGCACTGTTTATATAAAGAGCCACAGTATATAAGTATGCACAGGGAGAGAGAACACTATAGGCACAATTGAGTATTATTAAGGGGAAAAAAATCATAAAAATTTGACATAGTTGCTCTTATCACATCAAGTTTCCAGTATTTCCTATTAATTATTCAACTCACTAGCCTTTAGATGACAGTATCTGTTATTCCTAGAGGAACTTTTCATCTGAACTTTGTCTTTGACTTAGAAGCCTTGAGGACTTACTTAGATACTAACTGACATGTTATGAAGTGGAAGTTTTAGAATTTTAGTACTTCTATTTTGAATTTTTGTTTGAACAATAACCATCAAGGAAATAAAGAAGTTTCACCATTCTCTTTCCTGTTTAACCCCCTTTTTTGAAAGGTTGGCAAAATTAAATACTCACTTCATGTGGCTGAGGTAATAAGGTTATTATTCTCCTGGAGCACTGATCTGTCAGAGCTGCATAACTAAAGCATAAGGTACAAAGTATGAGGGCTTTCACTAAACTCTTCCACCAATATATCTGAACATTTTACTGGGGAAACAACATGGAGGAAGGAGAGAAGAGTAAAACCTTACTGCTTATTCCAAGTTTGATGACAGGAGACAGTAAGTATGAGTAAATTAATAGAAATTCTTACTATTTCAATTTTTTAGAATGCATGAAACATGCATTCTATAACATAAAAAAAAATTCAAAAACTACATTAACAGGGGAAATACGGATTTTTCTCTTTTTTAAAGAAAGATGCCTAGCTTATTTGAAGAAAACTGATAGTTATGCTACTCCTTCTGCCTCTGAATCATGTTTGTTATGTTTGCTTCTCTGGTTCCAGGACTGTAAAATCAATGACAATTTAAATTGTACCCTCCTCCCAGGCCCCCCACCCCCTCCAGAGTAGGCCTTTTTCTTCTTGTACACTTGGAATAGTATTACACAGCCTTGGTAAAATGACACCTGACCAGATTCAGGTTATCAACTCTTTTAATTCCTGTTGCATTAAGCGGAGTATGAAAAGAAGATGCTGATAAAGTTATACAGTGTTACTCTTAAATACTGTTCTCTCCTAACACCCATTAGTCACTTGAGATCAGCTCCACATACTACTACAATATTTTCTTTCATTTATATTTTTTTTCCTTGCTGTTTCCTCCTGTCTCAACTTGTCATTCTTCTTACCTGTCATTCTTCTTACCTGCCTCCTTTTCTCTTCCTATTTCCCCATTTCCATATTAATTAGAGGTTCTTCATCAGTCAGCTTCCCATTCCAGTTCTCTCCTGGTCCTTCAGACTTGTCTGTGTTCCCATTCACTTTCATTTTTTATTTGTGGATATTTTTACCTTTTTTTTTTTTTTTTTAAACTTGTTTTCCTGATGATCATTCTTACTTATTTTCTCTGTTATCCTGTTCTTTCTTAATCATGCATCTGCGTGAATACCTTGATTGTAGATGGAGCTTTGTTCTCACTGGCTTTATATACTGTTGAATATGAAGGTCTTGTAGGTCAAATTTTACCAAATGTCATACAATTTGCCTGCAGGAGGACTGTTGAGGATAAGTTGTGAGATGACACAACTGGTATACTCCCAAAAGGATATGCCTTGCTTTTACCTTGAATGTGAAATGTGCTCATTTGATAGGTAATTATGCCATTGCATTTGGGGGTGATCCTGGGCATATATGTATTTATGGCTTGTGGTCATTCATGGGGGTCTACTATTACCTGTAGAAAGACAAGAGATGAGTTCAGGCAGCCTGTAAGGTCAGTGCTGGATATGAAGAGATCTCGGGAATATCTTGGACTCTCAGTTGTTTCAGAAGCTTTTAAGCTTTTGGTCAGCTCTAAGCACTCTGGATACTATTTTGGGTATTTTAAATCAACACAGAAGTCTTGTCTGGGCTGACTGGGTTTTTAGTAAGCCTGTCACCCACTGCTTGTGTTGGATAAATATAATGTGGTTATACTGTGGTCTACAGCATGAGACCTTGTTGTATTCCCACATGACTATCTCTGCACTTGCCTGACAAAGAGAAAGTCTGGAGGCAACAAAACAGTGCATGAAATTGCTAGTACGTCAGTGTGGCAAATTGTGCCACTGTGACACAGATGTCTGTGCTGCTTCCCTACTATACTGACAACACTGCTGAGACTGTGGAAACTGTGGCAGCATTACAAGCATATTCCTTCTTTTCAAACTCTAATTAAACATGCTGAGGTTTTGGGTATAACCATTTATATTGACTGGATCTCTTGTCCTCACTGTTATCTGTTTCGCTGAAAGCACAGAATGTAGACCAGCATATTTCTTTTTAAGCCTAGGCCTGTACTATAGTTTTACATAAATTAATACAACGAAAAGCAAACAAAAGCCCTCTAGGAGCTCCTTTATCACTTTCTCAACATTTCTTGGAAAATAGACTTTTATAAGAAAATCATTACCTGCTGAATAATGCTTTCATTGGTGCCTGGGTATGAAGACAATTATATGAATCACAAGACTTTACTGACATCAGTAAGATGTTGCGGAATCTGTTTCTTTCCCACATGACCTTTGTACTGAGACTGAAAAAGAAATCTAAAAAGATATCTTAAGCTGTTGATATTGAAATACGATTTCGGTTTACAAGAGTGAGAGTTTCACAGCTCCCTCTGAAATTAACAATCATATTAATAACTAATGTGTTCGTAAAGCCCTTAGATACTGCTGAAATGTGGTATGTGTGCACACTGGATTTTGCTTAAATGTTACCTCCACTGTCCATGCTGAATTTTAAATATTAGTTATTATTTGCATTGAAATTGTTCCAAATCACAACATTGAACCCTCAGTTATCCTGATGGTTGACAAACATAATGGTATACTTTAAACAGCCAACCAACCAACCCTGTAAATATCTAGTACTTTATGAGTCATCACAAATCAAAATACATACTAACAGTGTTAGTAATCTGAGAGGAAAGGGGATTTCAAAACTTTTTTTGTCCAACCACAGTAAATACGGAATCCAAGAACAGAGGAAGTGATGAATCCTAGAACAGAAATTTTAAGAACCTGACTGTTTTAATGACCAAAATTTGACATAAATGGCCAAACTACATTTTTGTTTCAAATCACCAGTTTTCTTTCATCTTCTGGAAGTTACATGTTAAATCTTTATAAAACCTTCTTAAGTTTTCCCAGAAAATGGGAAGGGGAGGAGGGTGCATGAATACAAGAGTGTCTTTCTCCCACAATCAATTCTTGGTTGTTTTGTGATAGTAAATTGTTGTTATAAAATTGACAAGAAAATTGCTCCTGGCTTGGTGCTCTTTTTTCTTTTTTCTTTGTTTGTTTGTTTGTTTGTTTGGGATTTTGTTTGTTTGTTTGTTTTTGTTGTTTTACTTCCCAATGCTGACTTGCTTTTAGTGAGAAGGCAGGAATAAAACTGCGTATCACGAATAACTATAGATGCCTGCACAGGCATGAAGAGGCATTTTTCATCCCTCTCCTCCCTTTCTAGTTACTTTCGTGATGAGGAAGGAAGAGGTGCATGCAAGGTAACTACTCCTTGAGAAAACTTTTCAGTTCTGCAAAGGAGTGCATATTTCCTAAGGGAGCTATGAATCTAGGTTTTATTGAAGCATCTAATGTTTACCCTGTCCATCTCTTTCTCTCTGTTACCTCTGTGATCCTGCTGGTGTCAAAAACCCATCAGCTCCTCATGTTTTCAATTTCATTTTCTTCTTCACCAAGAATCTATAAACTCTGCAGTTAACCATGCTGGCAGGGGGAGGAACAACTGGAAAGATAGATCTTTGGGAAAGGAAAAGCAAAGAGAGGCATCTGAACATTACACCTGCTTTAAAGGAGCCTGAACTGAAAATCAGAAAAACAGCAAATCTTTCATTTAGACAGCAAATAGATCAATGGTAGCCAGATAAACTACTTTTAATACTCTAAATACTTTTAATAATGCAGTGCAGTATCCCTGCTTACTGATAAAAATGAATGTCCTTCTTTATTGGAAATACTACATTAGCATAATTTAATAAGTGATACAAAGTGATGTCATCTTTGGTTCTACAGATTTTAACATACAAATAAACAATATCCATAAATGATTGACTATTAAGAATTTAGAAGGAAATGTTTTGTTTAGGTTTCCTGAGAATAATGGTCACCCTAAAGGTCAACATAAACATAAATACATTAAGGTACACCCTATACTAAGCTATATTGCTGCAAGGCCAAAAAAATGTGAGAACAAAATTTGGTTTATTAAAAGAACTAGGGTAATAATGTCTTTGCTGTTAGAAGGAAGCTAACTGCTTCCTTCTGTCATGCATATCCAAACAAGAACTTCAGAAAACTGAGGAATTTTAGGAGTTGGGCCTAAGATTAATTGACCTCTTTTTTTGAGTTCAGAGACAATATAGGGCATTTAATAAATTATCTTCTAAAAAACAACAAAAAAAGGTGCACTTCTTATACTCATTGTTCCTCTCTGCCTCCACAAGGGTTGTGTGGCTTTTCTTGTAAGATCTGTTCACTTTCTGCTAACTTTCCCAGCACATCAAAAGTTACCGTCCTGTTAAAAGATACATCATCTCTCGGTAGAGAATTGCTGTTTCCCTTTCCTGTTCTCATGTACTCCCTCTTGTACATGATGTAATGCAGGGAACACCCAAATTCAGAACTTGTAAAATCTTTGTGTTAAATGTATGTGGAATATAACAAAGAACCAGTAGGATCAGTGTATAATAATTGGATCATGAATCTTACACTATAAATAAGGTTACTTGATAGCCAAAGCAAACTGGAGAATTACAATCATAGATGTTGTGTGGAGGTGGCAATGGATGAAATGAATTGGAAACTGTCTCTATCATTCCTCTTTCTGAAAACAGGGAGTTTTATTTACAGTATCTACTGCAAACTGACTCTGAAAGAAAAACTGTCTGGAAGGATCCAGGATGGGATCAGATGAGATTTAGCCAATGAATTCCTTGTTTCTTGAAACAAGAATTTGAAACTGCTTTTGTCCTGATCCTCTCTACTTCAAAAGTCATAGTCCCCAAATGCAGCTACTGACTGAACTTCAGTTCGGCATGCAGTTCCTGCAATTAATATCTCTGTAGAAAGTGGGAGGAGTGATAGACAAGGTAGCAGACAGCACCACCATAGATGCTTTCTGGAATCTTCCTTTAAAGTACAACTGTCCTGGGGACTATCATCATTCTATATAATTGCCATCAAATCAATAACAAGAACAAATAAAAACCCCAGATCTTATTCTTTAATGTATTTTTTCTATTAAAAAAGAGGCACCTACTCCCCACCCCCAAGTAACAACAAAACTAAACAAGAAAATCCAACAATAACAAAAATGTACAAAGTGTTTTCTAAAGCCAACCTCATATGGAAAATAGCACTTCTCACTTCCTAGGATGTTAAGTTAAATAGCTGGAACCACAGGTAGTTTTAAATCACATTAGGTAGTGGCAGAGCTGTAAATATGGTACAGGACATTCGGAAATTTTGTTCATAGTTGCAAATCATTGATGCCTCTACATTACTGACTTTGAAGATCACTGGAAGAATTATATGATGTGAACCTGGAATGCAGGTGCTCTGAAAACTGCACCAAACTTCACATTTTTTTTCAGCTAATATTTTTTGAGGGGCATTGTTCTATTGTATTGTACTTCTAAGTTATATCAGATTTGCTCTAAAATACATACAAAAATGTTGGAAAATCTCTTTGGAGTACTATACACTGAATTGACTGTACTACAGTGCCAAAGATAAACTAAATCTCAAGATACATCACCTTCCTGGGGTTAAGTGGGTAGAGAACGGTGCATTATTAATTTGAGCATGGGCCAGCAGAGTTTTTAAAAGTTTAGTAAAACTAAGTTTTAAGAAAAGATTCAAAGAAGTTTTGCTTTTCCAGAGCCTTAACCTTGGAATAACAAAGGTCCTCGCTAATCACTTTACTAATCCATACGGTAGCAGTTTTCTTACCAAGGTATCATTCAAACAAAAAAAAAATGGCCTCTGTTCAGCATTTCCCTCCAGGTCACCAGCCACTGTAGTGTAATCCATGAGGAGATTTATGGACCTCAGAGTGGGACTCCTTACAGAACAATGTGGTGTTAATCAGCAAGACACCAAGGGAGCAAATGGGAAATGCTGAAGCTACAGATTTTTTTTTTTTTTTTTTTCCCTGGGATGTGAAAGCCTTACTCAGTGCATCTTCAAGGATTTACACTTCTGGCCTCTCCCCTGAAGGTCTCTTTTCTTTCTAAAGACTGCTAGTTAGTTGTTCAGGATAGGGGTGGATCTGAATACAAGGTGAAAGGTAGACTGTGCAACCCTGCAGCATGAGACTGCTGTAGTGTGCTCAGCTTCATGCCCATGAGGCAGTGCTATGTTAATCTCAGCAAGTTGAGACAAAGAAGCCTTCCTTTCTCTGCCTAAAGAGATCTACTTGTGTTTCTCTAACCCTCAGAAAACTGTTCTGCCTGATAAACTGCTGGGTGTGCTGGTGTCATCTGCTTTTCTCTCATCCTGCATATCTTTAAGTGTGCCATAAAAGGTAGAATAGCCTTTATGGGGAGAATGTAAGAGTATCGACCACCACAGAAAGATGAGTGCCCTGCCAGGATGTGGCATGTGGAGAAAATTGCATCACTTAAGGCAATCACAAAGGTAGTGAATCTTTGTAACCTGTAACTTCAGTTCTTGAGTAATGTGATGCTCAGCATCCAGTCTAGACTGTAGGATTTTGGCTGTGTAGGGAAACCCACATAGTACTTCTGTGGTACATTGGAGACTTTTGCACATTGAAGTATATCTTAGAGAAAATCAAACACAAGCCAGACAGATTCTTACTTGCACAAGCCACTGCTTCTCTGTAGGGAAGATGGATACTTCCTCCAGTCAAGTTTGAAAGAGCACTGAGGGCCCTAGTGGCCAGATTTGTCAGATTAACAGAGGTATGGTTTGTTCAATAACCCACAGCCATTAGGGCAGAGGAATATGCAGTTCTGTGGAAATCGGAAGGCCTGAATGTGAGATACATTTTACCTTGACCTGCTCACAGTCTCAGCATTGACTATTCCTGAGTGTGCAGAAAAATAGGTTTTTAAATGCTTGAGGAACTCCACTAAAGAAATCTCTGGCTTGTTTAGGTATCTCTGGAGTTAGGAAGTAGGAGTATGAGGATAAGCTGCATTTTTAAAGACTGTAGCTAATCTTAGACACCTTGGTTCTGTTTTTCTGAACCAGTCCAAAGCTCCAGATTCCATTTCTGTCTTAAAAGAGAGAGGGAGAGTACTTTAATTGCATAAATATGAGATACCCAAACAGTGTAAGAGAAATAATGTGTAAGAAATATACATCTTTTTATCCAGCTGAAAAATTCAAAACTGATCAAGAATACTTCCCTGTTGAAATAGGAAAAGGTTTTGCAGCTGTACTAAGGTATGCCTGAGACAGCAATTTTCTGCATGCATTCTGGAAGTGATTGCTATCCTAGTGATACTCCTAATTGAGAGAAAAAAAAATGTTAGTGGGGGAAATTGTGATGATTATGACGGTGAAGTTACCTCCAAATCCAACACTGACATGGAGTTAGGACAAGTACAAAGTAGATATGAGATACAAAGAATCCAAACACTTTTAATATTGTCCTCTGCTATGTACAAATGTTAATCCACTTTTAACAAGCAAGAAGGTACTTTAAATTCTACTGATGTTCTTTTCACTCATATTGTGTCAAATATATCATATGTGTGTGGAACTTTAGGTGATGTGCAGATCAATTATAGTGCTGATACAAGTTTGAGAAGAACGTTAAGAAGTGTTTGAGTCTGTGTTCTGTAAAAGGAAGGTGAAACTCGGTGGATATGAAAGAGCTGGAAAACCTATGACATATTGTTCTGTAAGTTAAAATAGCTTGAGTGATAAGGAAAAAATTTTCTTTCTGCAAATTGATCTTACCATTCTAATGGAAGATATGTTTTGACCTACTAAGGTATATTTTTTATGTGCCTGCTACAAGTAGTCCCAGGGAAACTGCACCTGGCTCTCAATGCTGTGTAATTCAGGCAATGCCAGGAAACCTTGGTATTTCTCATACTCTGCATTTTTTTGAAATTAGATAATGGAAAGCAAGATATGGAAGTGAAGAAGTGAAGTTACTGGCCCATCAGATATCAGTGAGCAATTTATCATTTTGTAGATTCACGGAATATGCTGAATTGGAAGGAGCCCATCCAAATCAGTGAGTCTAACTCCTGGCCCTGCACAGAACCATTCCCAAGAGTCACACCATGTGCCTGAGAGCATTGTCTAAATGCTTCTTGATCTCAGACAGGCTTGGTGCTGTGACCACTTCTCTGGGGAGTCTGTTCCTGTGCTTACCAACCCTCTGGGTGAAAAGTTTTTTCCTGATATCAAGCCTAAACATCCTCCAACTCTTCTTCAGGCCTTTTCCTTGAGTCCTGTCACTGGTCAGAAGAGCAAAAAGAAGAGTACTTGCTCCTCTGCTTCCCCTCATGAGGAATATTTGACATGAGTTACAGCTCAACATAGTAAATACTGAGAAAATCTGTAAACACACAGGAGCAAACACACACTGACATTAAGTTTATAATGACATTTCTTTGAAGTCTCACCCTTCAGTAGGGTAATAAGCTGAAACAAACAACATAGTTAAACTCAGATAGGAATGAAGTGCCAGTTATGATCATATCTATACATGTGTGTGGCTATATAATACTCTGGCACGATAAGGTTGTAAGGAAATGAAATTGTTTGCAGGGAAGAATGAAATTTTCTTGCTTAAAGAGCAAACTGACAGGTTCTAATGGTCCCTCACATGCTGTGCATGGTAAACATTCAGCTTATCTTTCCAAGAGCAATGAAATTTCATGTTCTACTGCTCAACGTAAGAATTATTTTTACATATCTCCATACCACTGAACCTCTTGTAAGTTAATCTCATCTCTCATCAATTTTTCACCAGCTTCACTCTGATGTTGATAAAGGAGATGGTTCCATCAAATACATCTTGTCAGGCGAAGGGGCAAGTTCCATTTTCATTATTGATGAGAACACGGGGGATATTCATGCTACAAAGAGGCTGGATCGAGAAGAGCAGGCCTACTACACACTCCGAGCACAAGCACTAGATAGGCTGACTAATAAACCTGTGGAACCAGAATCTGAGTTCGTCATTAAGATTCAGGACATCAATGACAATGAACCAAAATTTCTGGATGGCCCCTACACTGCCGGAGTTCCTGAGATGTCTCCTGTGGGTAAGTGCAAAATACACTGTTGGTGTTGTGGGAAATTTGTTCCTATTGCCTTTTTAAAAGTTTCATTATTTTTTACTGTATCGCACTCAGCTACTTAATTATCTATGAGGCACCTGCAACAGTTAGATATTTCAAGACTTAACTGGAAATAACATGCTAGATTAAGTATTTACCCTTTCAAAAATGTTGTGAAACTCAAATTGCTATGTAAGGATTCAGATAACCGTTTTATGGTGTCTTTCTCATTCCAGTGCCCTGAGGCTTTGTTTTATAATTCCCATTAACAGTAATATGTTTCACACCTATGTTATGGTACTCAGAGGTGATAATATATAATTTTGTTCCGATAAGGTCTGTTCATAAGAAACTCTTCAAATTCCTGCTAGTGCATAGCATGACTTTTTTGGTAAGTGTTGCATATATCAGTAATAGCTTAGTGGATATTTTTTTCTAATACTAAAATCCCATTTTCTGGGAAATATATGCAAGCAGCAGGTACTGGGGTACAACTTGAGATAGTTTCAAAGTTCCAGTGGAATCAGAGAAGAATGGGTTTTAGAGGCTTCCATCTCTCTGTTGGAAAATGAGAAATGCTGATTTTTCCTGAGTTTGAATTAGGGAAGAATTTCAACATCAAATCCACTATCTCTTCATTTCAAAGAGACCAAATTCTCATGGGTTGTCAGGTGCCACTGTTCCTTTGAAAGCTGACTCTTTCAAACCAGATTAAGGCTTAGCCTAGAGATGTTTTGGTAAATTGTACCTTAACATGAAATTATAAATGCAAGCATGAAGGGAAAAAAAAAAAAAAGCAGAACTTAATCCTAAAATTCACTGGAAGTACGTACATGGGAAGGCTCACTTTAGCTTAAGGGAGTTATATGGTTATTGAACTGAAGATTTTCTTTGCTTGACTGATTTTAAACCACGTTAAAATTTGATACTTTTACAGTAAGATTGCGCATATAAATTTTGCTGTAGTTTCCTCAATATGATCTCCTGTGTTTTTGAACGTTAAACAGTGCACCTAAATTGGAGCTAGAGAGAGAAAAAGAATATTCCCTACCTCAGCGCCCTGCAGCAACTGGTAGTCAACATTGTTTCTGTATTTGAAACTCATCTTAGGAGTCAATGGGAGATAAGTAAAACACTGCTGATGGGTTTCCTATATAGTTATTCCACTAAGCAGTGAGCATTGACACTATTTCGCATTGACACTTGGTATTTGTTCACTGTCACTCGAACATTGTGTGGATGGCTGATGAGGCAATAGCAGCCTTGGAAGAAAGATTGACATAGACACCACAGCTTCTATGTAGGAACAGGAAGTACATGAAGTCATCATAATTTGCTGAGAACTTTTTATTTCGAAGCTTTGAAAAAACAGAGATAATCAGACAATCTAAGACTGTAAAACCTAAATAGTCAGCATTTCAAAAATATGTTATGTTAAAATATATATTTGGTTTTCTTTGATGAAGTTGCTGTTTTATTTTAGAATTAAATTATGTAAGTAAGATGTTGCATGCAGCAGTTGTTAACTTTTTTTTTTCATTTTTGTCTTATGCCCTGAAAAACAATTATCTCCATATTTCTCTTTTGCATGAGCTACCTCTGTCTTTTCTTGCACTGGCATACTGATTTAGGGACAACTATTACAAATATATGAGATTTACCTACACATACATACAAATCCATGCCTCTACGCCTGCCCATGTTCCATTTGTTCCAAAAATTTATTGGAAATCAATCTGTGAGGAGTGCACTGTGTGCAGTGGAAAACATAAGGACTATTTTTCAAAATGAGCTACTTTTGCATATTTTTTTTGAATCTTTACCTTATAAATGAATAAAAATAATTATCTCCCATATGGACCATGCAACACCAAATATATTTCCAAATTAGCTGAAATGTTCTGCAAAATTATGAACTCTGACTTGTGCCCTCTGTGAGATTTGTGTCAACTAAGAGCGCTTTCATGTTCATTACCTTCCTGAAACTGCACATTTTAAACATCTTCAGGGTTAGTATCACACAACTGCTGAATATTGCATTGTTACAGCATTAAGGATTACCATGAAATGCTTTTGTCGCACTTGTCTTACATAGTTACAGCAATTCATAGTTTATTCATATAACATAATTTTTAATTAATCACCTAGAGCATTCATTAAATATTAAGGAGATACAAAGTATCTCTTTTCTATTTTGTTTAAAATTATATCCATGACAAGGATTTTTATTTGGATATTAAAGGAAATGAAAGAGATCACAGGATTATAAACCCAAATTAACTATAAGGCTAGGAAAACTATAACCTTTAACCTACAGGCTGGTTATGCAAGTATAATGATTCTGTATTTTATTTGACAAATATTTTAGGACATTATCTAAGGCTAATTGAAGTCAATCTTTTCTGTTATTTGAAATGACTTCGGGTCGGGTTCAAATTATATTTGGGTCAGGCCCAATTATATTGATTATCCTGGATAGGGTAAATATCTTGATGGCTTGTAAACCTATTCATAGTAAAAACCCTACAGATATGGCTTATCTGAAAATCATAAGACTTTTTTTTTTTTTTTTGAACTATGTCTCTTACTTAAAAAATACAGCAGTATTAGATTTTAAACAAAAAGATTGCAAATTATAGTTAAAGGAGTGTTTCTGGGATGTTCACCCGAAAAATAGCTGATGTGAGATACTGGTCTGTTTGACTTATAGCCAATGAAAGTGGAGATGAAAATTCTAATACACAACATAGTTTTGGTTTTTTAATATTTTCTTCTCTCCATCCGTATCATCAGCTTTTCTTGTTACCCAGCACAATAAATATGT
The DNA here is from genome assembly GCF_003031625.1 of Empidonax traillii. Taxonomy (NCBI): domain Eukaryota; kingdom Metazoa; phylum Chordata; class Aves; order Passeriformes; family Tyrannidae; genus Empidonax; species Empidonax traillii. Next base: position 88,706 of record NW_020955679.1, on the reverse strand, counting down.
CTCTCGCCATGTTTACTATCCCTGATTGAGATGGGTAGAAACATTTGAATTTTATAACAAAGAAACAGAAAAGAAAGCAAAAACGTTGTACCATGCTTAAGCCTTTGATACAAGTGTGTAGTGCGTTTGGAGACCTTGCTGCTTGTCTGGAACCAGACTTGATCCTTGTCACAGAGTGAAGGCAACATACAAGGCTCTGGGAGGGAAGGGAGAAGGTGAAGAGGATTCTGTCTCCCTCCCTTCACACTCCTTGAGGGGAAATGCAATGGAGGTGTTGCTGCATCAGCTATGGGTGAGGGCCAGTGGCAGAAGCACAGAAATATCAGATGGTACTGAGCAGAGCCAGACTGGGTTGTTGTATGTAAGGATTAAGCAGGACTTATGGATAGATTTATAGTAAAGGTGTTTAATGTTCCTAGTAGCAGCTGATACCATGTAGAAGTTTGATGCTATTGGTTTGTGTTATATATATTACAGATCATCAATTGATATCAGTTATTACCTTTAATAACTGACTTACTTGAAAGGTCCATTTTTAATCTGTTAATGTGGCTAAAATTCAATCGATAAGGATTTATACTGTTTCAAAATTATGGATCTGTTAAGATGATCTAGTTTTAGAAACCAATTTTTCAAAAAATGATCTTGCCAATGTTAAAATAGAAATCACACTAGCATTTCTCATAAAAAATCATTTTCAAGTTTGATAAAATACACATAAGTTACTAGCAAGCTTTCTGAAAAGCTCTGCAAAGGTTTCTAAAACAATACATTCAGAGATTCAAAAATCTCTTTGAAGAATCTCCAACTCAAAATGAAATTCTGCAGCAAGTTTAGCTTTATCGGATACTATCCCTGGAAAGGTTGATTTCTGCACCGCGTCAGGAATATTTCTTAGCCTGGACTTGGGTAAATTGAAGTACAAATAACATTCTAAGTTCAAGGTTCTCTCTGCAAATATCCTCCCTTCCTTTTGCCCTAATATCAGAATAAATAGGTCACATTCTGAGATTACTGTGATTTTGTAATATCTACCAATATCTATTAGAGGGTAGGTTAAAAATTGTTTTAACATTCTGGAAAATAAAATCAGAAATCTGTGCCAGCCACGTGGAATTCAGTGTGTTACTAGCTAGCATCAAAAAAAAGAAATATGAGAAACACTTCTAAGCAGTACAGATTTTTCCTCAGTATTTGCTACAGTTGCTGAAAAAGTTTATGAAGTTGCTACATGTAGAAGTCTTTTCAATGAACTGATATTCAAGTTTGTATACTTGAATATCAAATATACAAACATACTTGTAGAGAAAAAGGATTTGTAGAGGAATTCATATCTAAGAGGGAAATACACTTTTTAAATAAATAACCTTTATTTATTTTTTCAACCCATGTCAGATACACAAACTGTAAGTAATATTTAAAGTTCTAGTTGTGAAGCTGCAATTTATAATAAGTCACTAATGAGCACATGGGGTAGCATGAGTGTCCTGTCTACACTTGCAATCCAGGGCTCTGAACAATGCTGACATAAATAAGATTTACTGACATATTGGTTTTGTTAGATGTAGTGTTGACATTTGTTGACTGCCCCATGTTACTTGTGATCCTAATCTTGGATGCCTAAATGTCTGTGTTAAAAGGTAAGGCAAATTTTTCAGGAATAAAAGAAGGACAATTTCAGTGCAGGAGAACAAACTCTTCTAAGATGGTATAGATGGAACTATGATTCAACCACCCATTTTTCCTGCAAACTATAGGTTTAATTACTATCCATGAGTAACCCTACAGCTTTCTGGGTCATTTTTTTCAAAGGAAAGTAAATATTTGAATTTGACTTCAATCTATTGCAGAAAGATTAGGACAACTGTGTATTGCAATGATCAGTCTCTGAAAGAATTCCTGTTCTTCAAGAGCAGTCTGCTTTCTTTGGAAAAATCTCTTGAAATCTTCACACACAGATCTTTCTGTGCATTGTGTTTCTTTGGAACTGATTTGCTACACATAAGACTTTTCACATATTTAGAATACCTTCTGTTATCATGCATATTCTTTTTAAAATATATTGTGCAAAAATCTTCCTCTCAGCATGGGACTCTCAGCCTCTTGGAAGCTCGAATTTTATGGTGTGCAATTTGTGAAGAAATAATGACAACAGCAGTTATTTTGTTCCTTGGTTTTTTTTAAGATCTTTCGCCCATTGAGGCTTAAGAGAAGTTGAATAGCACAAAGGGACTAGAAAAATGTCATTGTTTTTTAGTTACTGATTATACTCAAATGGAAATATCTCAGAAAGACTTGGTGTTAGACTTTCTACTTAAAAACCACCCTTTTCTAAAAGATCCATGTGTTTTAGAAGAGAGACAATTAGATTCAGATAATGGCTTTATTCATCTCGTGGAATGTAGAGGGTTTGTTTGCTACATCAATATATTTTTACAGCAAACAAGCACTTCTAAGCTTACAGCATTTCCAAAATGTCTGTGCTAAGATTGCAGAGCTTGTAATTTCTTTGATCTTGTATTGGTCTGGAGTCCTTGAAAGCAGCAAGAGCAGAGAGCAAAGATGTAACTTGTGTGAGGTTTATAAGCACTTTTGCCAATATTTGCAGACGTTGTAAGCTTCATTGGCAGGGCTTAGGGACTCTGTAAATGTGGTAAGCCTGGCTTTCACAAAGAACACAGGATGTCAAATAGTCATTATGATACCCTTGTTCTCAAAACCTGGAGAGACTCTGGCAAGTTTAAAATAGGTCCCTGTATGAAATTACATTATAAAGTAATCTGTAAAATCAGTTTGACACACTGAATCAAAGTTCTTAGTTACTGGTGAACAGAAAATTGATGTATTTTAAGTTCCATAACTGATAAATTACTTGATGGATTAACTACCAATTTTCTTTTTAAACTTTCCATATACTTAATAGTTGTGTGTGAAATTTCAGGTTCAGAATAATCTTTTTCCTGTCCAAAAATATCAGACAGGCCACAAGAGAGAAAAATGGCATTTAAATAGAATTACAATCATACCACTTTGTCACGGATACTTCAGGAATAGAGATCAGGAATGCAGGTTAGCTGGGCCATAACCCAACTGAATAAAGTTATCTTATGAATGATCATTTCTGGTCAGAATTCTTTCAAGTGGGTCCCATCCTGTTCCATTTTATGGAGGGCTGCACTTAATCCTCTCTCCAAACCTTCAGCCTAGTCCCAGGATCCATTTATGATGCTCTACTTAACTGAGAACTGAAAAGCTGAGGAAAATGAATGGGGGATATACTGTATCAGGTAGAAAGAATTTCAGTTTCTCCTGCCATTTCCTGAAAAAATCTAAATAAAATTTATCAGAATACAACTTAGGTTAAATTCACCCTGGATACTTGCTATTGCAGTTTGTTCTTAAAAAGTGATTTCAAGACTTATTACTCATTTTCAAGTCAAAAATGTGTTCATTCAGAAAATGAACACTAACAAATGCTTCTCTCTAATCTTGTGTCTAAATCCAGTCTATGAAGCAATCTGATCCTCTCTTGAAGACCTTTACTGAGCATCTGCCAAATCGCTACAATATTAATTTGCAATCTAACCTCCAAATAGGTCCCTGGGCTGTTGAATGGAAGGTCTGAATATTCCAGACAATCTGTCAGTGAGAAAAAAATAATCCTTTCTGGCTACCAAAGGGTGGTGACCATGGCCAAGGCCCTGGCTCCCAGGTGTTGTTTTCTTCTGCTCTCAGCATATATCATGGAAGATAGAGCAAAACAAATGGGAACTGACGTGGAGAACGTAATGAATAGGAGCTGGATGCAGAATGAGATTCTCACAAAATATACCCTACTTGCTAGCCAGTTATACATTTTGCTTTCTTATTCCTGTCAACATAGAGACATTTCTTGTTCAAGGAATCTTTATGCACTAGATTATTATCACAACTGATACTAAAATATTGCATATTATTGAAGGAAATTAGTACTTTCTAAAGGACTTTTTACCAGTTTGTCTCTGAGCTGAAACATAAACTCTTCATACATCTCTTTATGAAACAGTAAATAATTTTGTAGGCTGACATTAATTTTGTGTACAATCATCAAAATGTATAAAACATATATATGTAAGTATGTTTGAATTTCTAATGACTCATTACAATCTCAGCATGCAGAATTTTCTTAAAAGGGAAACTATTACTATATTTCATACTCAAAAAGATTTCAGGCATCACCATCATTACAGAAATATTGCTCCCATAAATTCCCTCAACCAAAACCAGAGATATAGATGGGGGGAGCTACTGAGTGAGCTGGGCTTTTATTGCTGTGAGTCAAAGGCTGAGACTATTTGGGAAGATGGAACTCTGTAATAGCTGATACTACTAGTTTACAAAGAGAACTTTATATACTAAGCTGAGTCAGCATGGAAATGATGAACAGTTGTGAAAAAGGCACCTCACACTGTTCCAGATATATATTGGAACAGCATATTGAATAACTGAGGTTTTTATTTTTTGATCTTTCATGTACAATGGTCCTTTAAACATTTTACAGGTACCTCTGTGGTTCAAGTGACAGCCACTGATGCAGATGATCCTACTTACGGCAACAGTGCTCGAGTCGTTTATAGCATATTGCAAGGACAGCCTTACTTCTCTGTGGAGCCAAAAACAGGTAACTTTCCGTAAACTCTTTGTAGAAATGCTTAGAAAAAAGAAAATATGCATTAAAACTTGCTAGGAACTTACTAATATGACCTCTTGGTTAATTGAATTCATTTGGATTTTGTTGATATTTTAATCTCTTATTCTTTAGAATAGATTATGAAAACCATAAGTCTGAGCTATGTAATAAACAGACATTGCTGGAATGGAATTTCTTATCTTGTCAATCTTCCAGCTGCCTGGTCTGTTACCTGTTGCCATCTCTCTGATCAATGAAAATTTCAAGGTACTATGAACTGCGGTGACCAGTGACAGGACCTGAGGGAATGGCCTGAAGTTGTCTCAGGGGAGATTTAGGTTGGATATTTTAAAGAGGTTCTTCACCTAGAGGGTGGTTGGGCACTGAAACAGGCTACCCAGGGAAGTGGTCACAGCACCAAGCCTGACAGAGTTCAAGAAGCATTTGGACAATACTCTCAGGCACATGGTGTGACTCTTGGGGATGGTCCTGTGCCGGGCTAAGTGTTGGACTCAACGATCCTTGTGGATACCTTCCAACTCAGCATATTCTGTGATTCTGTGAACAATTTTTTTGCAGGTCTTTATCTTAGAAATATCTAAATGTCACATAGCCAGATTTCCATAAGAATAGATTTACAGCACGATTATCTCTCCATTCTACTTTTTAAACTCAAGTTTTGTCATGGGAAATGAATCCATATATTAATTTGAAAGAGGAAACACTGTGCTTCCTGTCCTTATCTGGTACAACATTTTGCTGCTACTTTCAAAACATATTACTGGTGAAATTTTGTTTTTACAATTTTCATGAAATTTTATGAATATTTTTAAGTCATGACAAGATTCACTCTTTAATCCTTTGTTGGTTTAGTAAACATTGCCCATTCTGCTGTATCATTTCATAAAGCAGGAAAATGGGTTCTCACTCTGCTTAATTCAATTTAGTGTCTGAGCCTTCATTTACACCAACAAGGAGAAAAATTAAAATCTTCACTTTGAAAATAGCCAAGCTGAAACAAAAGATAAAAAAAAATATTTACCCTTTTTATTATAAACAATCTTGGATGTGAATATGACCTGAATAGCAAAGCCACACTCAATTTAGCAACATCTAAATTTGCAGAAATAAGTACTATAATTATCTTCATATTGACAAGTCCATGCTCAGCAGGTATACATAGCACTGTCATTTTCCCTCCAATGGGTATGATTTATAGTGGGTTTCTCTCTGTTTCTCTCTCTCCCTCAATGTATATATATGTGTACATTGTACGTTGCCACAATGAGTGCAGACAGCCCTTGAACAATAATATGTTAGTTTCTGCTAAACCAAAATCTCGGTGAATTCAGACTTAAATGTTTGCGTACATTTTCTCTTTGATGTGATACTCCAATTTCCTTTGTTCTTGACAGTTATCTGGGTAACGGTGCCTAGTAATTTAACTATGATAGAAAAATAAGCAGGCCAGGAAAAGCAATGTAGAAACAATAACACTATGAAATTGTGTATTAATTGTATTTTAACATGTCTTGTAAAATGGGTGAAATAGTGCCAGACAGTTCTGTTTGTGACATAAATGTTTCCATGCAGAGGTGATTAATGACAAGTCCTGCATGCATAAAGGAAGAAAGAAATAAAACTCTAACTAAACATTCAACAAATAGCAGATGAAGAGATATGTGTCCCAATGTGCCTTTTCTTTATTTAGTTTGTTTATGTTTCCTTCACTGCTGACACTAAGTGCTGGTGGAGTAAAAGGCTGCCTCTCTGGAAATCGGAGTTAGCAGCTGTACTGTGTACTGAGCATGAAATATTCATAAAAACATCATATTTTGAGAGGGCATATTTATTTTTTGCTCTATATCAGCATAACTGAAAAGATGAAACATGGAATTTTCTTCCAGTTTTCATTTCAATTCAATTAATTACAAATCGTATGCAGATCATCAAATGGATATAACAAAAACTACTTCGAGTATCACAGCATTTCCATTAATAAATAAAAAAACCCTTAATTATGTTAATTATTTAGAAGTGGGTATTGTTAAATCAGAAATATGGAAAAAAAAGATAATTTCATATATCTGCAAGCTGTGGCATGATATCAGTATTAGCAAGAGTTAATGGGGTAAATGGCTATTCAAAACATCATTAAATTAATCTTTACCTTGGAATGTTAAAAATTAATGCAGAATATTCTGTTCTTCGTAGCTCTAAAAGAGTAGGAAATCAAATACAGGAAAGGATATCTTCCAAGGAAGGGAGTGTTACCCAACACATTATGAAGTCTAGTTCAGGGAGAAGTTACTTGGAAAACACAGCTATGCACAGCATTGCAGAGTGAATCTAGTACTAAATAAAAACTGGTGGGTTTTGGTGACTGCTTAAAATAAGCTTGCATTATGTCAGTTCAACTCCTAGTCAAACCTTGTGATATTAGTGTTGAAATTAATTCATTCCTCTCTTGTTGCTATCGTTGATATACTGTTAACTTCTAAAGACAAACTCAGCTTTCACAGTAGCATATTTGCTTGTGCAACCATTGACTGACACCTTCTCTTACTGCAGGTGTTATCAAGACTGCCCTTCCAAATATGGATAGAGAAGCCAAGGACCAGTACCTGTTGGTTATTCAAGCAAAGGACATGGTTGGGCAGAATGGTGGATTGTCAGGGACCACATCTGTAACTGTCACCCTGACTGATGTTAATGACAACCCACCCCGCTTTCCACGCAGTAAGTTGCTTTGTAAATACATGACTTGTAATATTATTCCTAAACACTGTTATTTTCTTTACACACTTGCTATTTCTAAACAAAAAGTGCTTAGTTTCCACGTTAAGTACTTTGAGAATCACTGACCACAAGTTATAATAATTATTATTAAGATTATTACGTCATTTTTCTTTCCCTAATATGTGTCAGATCAGTTGAAAAGAAATGGTGTACAGCAGGGCCATTCCTCTCTATGAAAAAGAAGACCAAAAATAAATATCTTAATATATATTTAGCTCTTGCCAGTTAGACTTCGAGATTCTTTAACTTGCCTCTTAATCCTTCATATTCCTTTGGCATTTTAACAGGATTTCTCATGTGCTTCCAGTGTTTCCTAAAGAGTTAATCAGAAAAGAGCTGGAAAGTCACTTTCTCTCCATTTGCTTCCTTTGACCAAGGTGTCTCTCCTCCTAACCAAAGAAAGGAACACATAGTTGTATGCTCAAACTCGAAGAGCTCAGTTTATTCACAGCATTCTGTCTAGTGTGCTTTTTTTTTTTAAATAAAAAAAAAATTACTTCTTAAAGTAGAATTAAAATATTGTGAAGAATATATGCGCGTCAACTTGAGCCTTACCTCCAATAATGAAAAGAATAGATCTGTATGTAATAGATTTCCTGCATTTCAAGCCACCAACTGCTTGAAATAATAAGAGAATAACTGGAGTTATTTCTGAAGGTGAGTGTGTTATTTGCTACAGGTTGCACTCAGATACTCTTCTGCTAGCGTATATATAATTTGGTACTTGAATAAAGAAGCTGCAATTTTCAAGATGATGCACTTACTGTTAAAGAAATGAATATATATCAGTTTCTAGTGATGTTCAGATCGCAAACTGCCTAATCAAGATACACAGGTACAAAATAATAAGATTTTACATAGGTATTAGTTTATTTTCCTCTTCTCTGGAAAACAAAGTAAAACATTCTCTGCATTACCATTTTTGCATCTTTATCTTATACTTCTCTTGTCACATGAAGAAATTTTGCCCATAGTACTTAAGGGAGAGTCTGTCACAAAGAGAACCTAGCAAAAAGGGCAATTCTATTTCAAAATTGAAGAATACATTCTTGTAGCCTGAATAAATATTCAGACACATAATTTAAAGGAAAGTAAATTTAAGAAAGCTGGATTTTTGATTTTTGTCTTCAGCCCCAGAAGACTCTGAATTCACTAAATTTTTAAATTTCACAGGATCATACCAATATAATGTCCCAGAGTCTTTGCCAGTGGCTTCCGTGGTGGCCAGAATAAAAGCTGCAGATGCAGATGTGGGACCTAATGCTGAAATGGAGTATAAAATTGTGGATGGTGATGGTTTGGGAGTATTCAAAATTTCTGTTGACAAAGACACTCAAGAGGGAATCATAACAATTCAGAAGGTGAGTCTGACTTTATCCACCAGTTCTATTTGGATCTCTGCAAGATGAGGGCAGGTCATGAAAGTATGGGTTTTTCTTTCTAAGAGTCTTGTTTGCTGCAGAGGTTTTTTCCCATTGGTACATTTCATCTTGGCTTCACTATGTGATTTTGAGGGTTTTAATGAGTTACAGTGAAAAATATTGTGCTTTTGTTTTGTAAGAGCTGTATTGTTTTGGTGAGGATTTTTTTAAAGCGCCTCTATTTGGATGGGAATATAAACTTTAGTCTTATTTGTCTTTGTATTAAAGAGAAAATACAAAAGTATATTTCACAGTGAAAATTCAGGCTCCAAATAAGAAATGGATCCCAAAATTAATTTAAAAACTAATTATCTAAGTGTCTTTGGCTGATGTGGTTCTATTCAGAAAGCACAATTTCCTAACTTTTAAATTATGTAACAGTAAAAATAGTTGTTTTACAGGATCATATGTCATTAAAAATATTACTTTTTAAAATATGAAAAATTTAAGTAAATATTTTTCTTCATTTTTTTTCATATGTTCTTTTCTCTATGTGTACAGTTAGAAAACAAACCTTTTAAAATTGAAAAATCATGTTTATATAAAAATATTAAACCAGCTTACTTACCTTCCTTCAACACATTTTAGACTACCCTCTAAAAAAAATAAAAATATGTTGAAATATTTTTTAAGAAAATTTAATTTTTGCAAACAGGAAAAAAAATGCAACACCATAGAAGAATCCCTTAAATAATTTCCTACTCTGAATGTATGAGTGCTTGGCAATGACAGTACTGAATCTATGGACAAACTCTAGTAGAGTAATTTTGTTAAGGAAACTTCCCTGTCTTACCATCCAGGAGCCACTCAGGCCATCACATTTGCATTACCTGTGCTGGCACCAAAGCCCTTTCACAGCTACACACCCCACACTCATTAAGTCAGATCAGGTTTCCTTACCAGCTTGACCCCAGTTTTCCTGTAGCAGAGTGTCAGATGTCCAGATCCTTAAAATAATTTAATTTTGGTGCAATAACAGTAATAAAATAGCAGCTTGAGCTGGTGCCTCCGAGGAGGGACTGGGAGCAAAGGCACTTCCAGCCTTTTATAGCCTCACAGTCTAAGCCAAGTAAAGTCTGGGGTTCTCGGCTCCTGCCATGTCTCTGAGTCCCTGTGATCTTTGTTCTGCAAAGGGTCAGCACTTCATGGACTCTTGCATGGGGCTTCCGCCACCCAGAGCTAAATCTGTAGCTCCCACTGCAACCCAGCTACCTGTACTGAATGTATTCCTCAGCAATTTAATACCCCTAAAATGTGGGAATCACTTGGCATTTTAGAATATATGTAACTATGTTCCTAAAAAGGGACTTATGTTTGTACTTGATATGATGCTGTAATGGATTTTTCTTCCCTATATGCTCTTTAATTTTTGTAAACTTCACCTATTAGTTGTGGGGGTTTTTTGTCTTGGTTTTTTGTTTTTTTTTTTCCCCCTTCTCTGGTGCATCAGTTCCTTTCTAAAGCAAATAAAACTTCAGTAACATATCTCCTTTGAAAGAAGCTAAAACTTCATGATGTTACAAAGCAATGGGCTAATTCTCTGATGCCTTTAATAGCTGTTGAAAACTAGTCAACATCCACACATGTCACAACAAATGGAGTACGTTGAGCACCCTTGAAAGATCAGGGTCTAATATGCGTAATGTGAATCATCTTTTTTTTTTAGGCAAAAACACCCATCTTAGGCTTCTTGCAAGCTGTACTAAATTCTGTATTTCAAACTTGTATGTTTGAAATAGAAGCCTCTTTATTCAACAGGCAAATTCAATGTGGCGTCTTCAGTTTGCTCATTTAAGATTTTTGAGCAAAGATTTGAGAGAAATTCATCTATACTAGAGGGAGAACATTTACCAGTGCCACAGTGACCAACACTGAATCAGTCAGGGTTGTCAGTGATCTAATTTGAAAACTGGTGAGTTCACTTTAATTTCTAGTATACTTTTATAGTCATGGTGCTCTTTCCTGGAATATCCTGATTGCAGTGCTGTACATTGAACCAAATAATTACCATTAATTATTTCTATAATCACTTTAGCTAGGGAGCTGAACTGGACTTTTCAGTACTGAACATTTGTTCTAAGAAATGCTCTGTGAAATAGCTATTGGACTACATTAAAAAGGTTACAGATTGTTGACCTGATGAAATGGTCCAATTTGTTAATAATTTTTAAACCTAGATGCTGCTATATTTTGACATAAGAATTGAGATTTCTTTTTTCTACATCATTAGAACTTTTCTGTTTGCCTGCTTCAACTTGCCTGCTATTATTAATTCACTTTACTCTGTGCAGTGGATTGACCTTGGTTTGGTGCTAGGTACCCACCCAGCAAGCTTATCACACCCCACTTCAGGACGGGCGGGGGTAGAAAATAAGGTGGGAAAAACAGTGTGGGTCGAGATAAGGGCAGTTTACAAAAGCAAAAGTGAAGGTCACATGCGCATCAAACAAGGGAAAAAAGCCAGAAGATCGTATTCCTTACAGTGATGTCCAGCCACTTACTGGGAAGTAGGGCTTCAGTTCATATATCAGTTACTTCAGAAGACAATGTTGTAAATAATGAATGCCCCTCCCCTCACCCCTCTCCTCCTTTCCCTTAGCTTCTATATCTGAGCAACAGCCTGTGGCATGGAATATCCCTTTGGTCAGTTTGAATGAGCTGTCCTGACTGTGTCTCCTCCCATGATCTTGCCCATACCCAGCCTACTGGTGTGTGTGGAGAATGTTGGAGAGACAGTGCTGAAGCTGTGCCAGCACTGCTTGGCAGCAATCAAAAAACTGGTGTGTTGTCAACACCTTCCCAGCTACCAATACAAAGTGCAGCACTGTGGGAGGCTGGTGTGTGGAAAATTAACTGCACTGCCTCCAGACTCAGTACACTCTGCCATACCAAAAGCAAGTCCCCATGCTGAGGGACACCTTCCAAACCTTTGGATGTCCTTAGCTCTTCATTTTGACTCCAGAGAACTTAGTGTTTTACCTAGGGCTGAAGGACCCTGTCTGCCAACCCCACAGAAAATATTGTCTAGGAGAGAAATAAGTGAAGAGCTCTAGCGCAGTGGCTACTGGGCAACTGCACTTCATTATTCTCTGGAGAACAAATACTTAGAAGACCATTAATAACAGTTTATGGAGGTTAAATGGGCTTCGACCACCGAGTCTTACCTGCCAGGTCACTATGGAGGGTTATCCCTGCATGGTAATGTGTGCTTGTTGGTAGGAAATCAGGGAAGAAGTTAAGTCTGTAGCCTGAAATCTGCCTAAACATTTTAATGTCCGGCACATGATGTTCTGTAGTCCTCTGAGTGCAATTACCTCTCTCCTTTTCATGCCCTTAAATCAGCTGAGATATTGAGAAACAGCTCAGCCTCAAAATGCATGCCCATCCTTTTCAACTTATATTTATATGCTCAGATGACATGTCTTTGTACACATCAAACAGTAAAATGCCAAGGCAAAGACTTCTGAAAAGGCACGCTTTGGTTCTAAATGCAAATGGATGCGCTTGCTTTGCATACTTCTGCTGCAATTGTACATAAAGCTCAGCAGGCTGGGCATGAAAATCACCAGCAGTAACTGAGCAGCTGAAAGCACTGCTCCATTCATTTTTATGCTGGGTGTTGTGGATAAAGTTTGGCACCTGGTTATCCGAGTTCCACACAAACTGAGGATTTTTCATTCTGCTTTTAGAAGTATAGCCACTTTTGAAAAGTTGCCTTCCTCACTAAAAACTAACACTTCTTTTAACACATAAGTAGCATTAAATAAAAAGAAAAGAGTTTTTGTAAGAAAGAAAAAAAACCTGTGAGAAGTGATATTTAAGAATTCACTGAGCAAAGCAGGATTTTTATGCTCCAAGTGGATGGAATATGAAAGAAAATGTCCAAGGATGAGCAAAAAGTGTAGGAATATTATTTGTTTTTAAACAGAGAGATACCAGGTTTCATGACATTAGAAAGATAAAAATGTTACATGATTAAATATATCTCAAGATTACTTGTGTAAATGGTCTTATACCTGTATTGGTTTGAAAGGTGACAAAACTGGTGAATAAAGTGTGTGTTTCATTTTTGGATTAGTTTGGATTATTTTCCATGTATATTTCCATGTATGTATATATTTCCATGTATATGTACATTTCCATGCATGTATAAACGCATTTTATCTCTGTACCCCATGAAACAGAGACTTCAAAACATCGAAAACCAGCAGTAAAAAAAAAAAAAAAAAGGTGGTTTTACTCTAACAGTGATATTCGTAGAAATATATGGAGTGTATTTTTCCCTTATTTTTATCTCTTCTGCATTGCTAAATCCAGATACTTTTTTGACTTGCACAGTCTATTGAAAATGGGTTTTTCTCAACACTTTGAGAAAAGTGTTGCTTTCTGAATACTACTGGTAGTTCTGCTCATAGTTTTTATAGCCATGGAAGGACTGGGGATTCCAAGTTCCTGAACATGCTACTACTACTGTTACCTAGTGTCAGTATATATTAGCTACTGGTCTAAACCTCAGTCAAGGGAGGAATGCTTTGTCTGTGTGCTTTTCCCCTTGATATTTATCCTTCTAAGGAGTAAAGAGTAGGATTACACTATTTTATGCAGCACAACTAAGAAGCATGTGTGCTATATCACTGTACAGTGTTTGCTGCTATATTGTTTTTCACATACTTATCACACCTTACTTCCTTTTGTCCTGGTTAGGATTTTTGAATCCGGATAAAATGAGTGAGATGTGAAATTCACATATTCCAGGAAGTTACTTAAGTTCACTCTAAACTAAACAAAACAACAGTAAAACTCCCAAACAAACAAACCCTCACAACTTTTTCAAAATATTTGGGACAAGGGCTAATTTTTTTTTGGTGAATTTATGGCTTATATAATAACAGCAGGTTATGTCTGGGTAGAATTGTTATTTTCTGAGATCAGCGAAGCTAGAAGTTTCATCTAATGACAGAAACCCTACTGAACCATTTACTCGGTTGTTTGCACTAAAAAATAAAGTCTGTCCTCTTCTGCAATACATGAACTGAATTTATATGCAAAAAAAAAGTATCCACCATGTATATAGGACAGTTTATAAAAGGGTTGAAGTTGTTTTTAGGATGCTATACTCTCTTTCAAAGCTGCAGGAGAATATGAAAAATTCTAGAAGACAAACTTTATGTTTCTTCTTCCTTGTCTTTCTTCTTCTTTCTTCAGAAGTTGGTATAAACAAGTGAATGGGACCCATGAGTGGTATTTTCAGCTTAAATGAAGATTGGGAAAGTGGTGGCAAAGATAGTGGGTTTTTTTCCTGTATGCTACTATATTCAAACAATTTGTTGCCCAATAGTTTCAAGTTCTTGTGGAAGCCTTCCCATTTTTTTATTTACCCACTTTCTCTTTTGTTAAAAATACTAATAAATAAATGAAAATGTCTCACTTGTCAAATGAAACAGAAGAAAACTCTGTTTTTACAGAGCAGTCTAAAGATGCCACCTACTCAAACTTTTTGCTACAATTCTGATCTTGCAAATAATGTGAGTTTGACACTTCTCCAAACTGTAGGTAGTCCCTGTAATGAGTCTAGAATAGAATAGAATAGAATAGAATAGAATAGAATAGAATAGAATAGAATAGAATAGAATAGAATAGGAGTAGAATAGAATAGAATAGATTAGAAGATCATACATTAGAATAATTAAGGTTGGAAAAGACCTTCCAAAATCATCAAGTCCAACCTTTGACCAAACACAACCATGTCAACTAGTGCCACATCCAGTCATTTCTTGAACTCCTCCAGGGATCGTGACTCTATAACCTTCCTGGGCAGCCTGTTCCAATGCTTAGCCACCCTTTCAGTGATGATGATGTCCAACCTCAACGTGTTCATGATGTCCAACCCAAATCTCTCCTAGCACAAGCTTGTGGTAGTTGTAGAGAGCAGTAAGTTCTCCTCTGAGCCTCCTTTTCTCCAGGCTGAATGACACCAGCCACTGCTTTAGCCATTCCTCATAGAATTTACTCTCTAGACCCTTCACCAGCTCCACTGCTTTCCTCTGGACTTGCTCCAGCACATCAGTGTTTTTCTTGTAGTGAGTGACTCAAAACTGAACATAGTACTTGAGGTGCAGACCCCTGTGCTGAGTACAGGGGAGCAATCATTTCCCTGGTCCTGCCAGGATGCCGGGATACCTTCTAGGCCACCTGAACACACCACTCAATCATGTTCAGCTGGCTGTCAACCAGCACCCCAGGTCATTTTCTGGAAAACCCGACCACTTTCCAGCCATTCTTTCCCAAGCTTGTAGTGCTGCATGGGGTTGTTGTGACCCAAGTGCAGGACTCAGCTTTGTTGAACTTCATACAGTTGACCTCAACCCACTGATCCACCCTGTCTAGATCCCTCTGCGGAGTCATCCTACCCTCCAGCAGATCAACACTACCACCCAACTTAGTGTCATCCGTGAACTTACTGTGGGTGCATTTGATCTTCTCATCCAAATTATTGATAAAAATGTTAAACAGGCTTGGCCACAACACTGAGCCTGGGAGAACTCCATTAGTGACTGGAGGTGTAGCACCATTCACTGCCACTGTCTAGGCCTGGCGAGCCAGCCAGTTTTGAATCCAGCAAACAGTGCACCTGTCAAAGCCATGGGCTGCCAATTAGAAAGTTAAACTAAACTAGATGTGTAGGTTAACTTCAAGCTTGATTTAAGAAAATATCCGTCTTAGGTGAGCTTTGCAGAAAAAAATCAAGAAACAAAAAAAACTCAAAAGAAATATTGTACAGGTTTTGAAAAGGAATCAGGCATTTGTATTTCTTAGAAGTGTTTGAACATTTTTTTCTCGGTTCAACCTGTGACTCAATTCTCCATCTGTAGAGTAGGATCAATTCCTTCCTGTGGTTTCATTTGTAATTTACACTCTGCTATCAGTGCTCTGCTAGTAAGGACTCACATAATTTGCATAGCTCGATTTCACGATGGTGAGGGTGTTTGGAGAAAATGTGTAATTTTTCTGCATATATTGGAGTTTTAAAAAATGTGTTAGATTTGTCTCTGCAGTAGCAATCTTAGAATTGGAGAAACATTTATGGAAGTGAATGATGATTTAGTAATTTAATTCAGCAAATTCTAAAGTGTCCATGCAAACCTGTATGTGTACACTTTTCAAGTGAATTTGACTGTTCACAGAATCACAGGTTGTAATACACATGAATGGAATCTTGGTTTCACTTTCTAAGCAAAATACATACACAAAACCTTATTTTTTTTGTGATTTCCAAAGCACTATTCCTAAAAATAGTGTACTAAAAAGGGTGTCATATAAGTACAGATTTCACTTTATTCACAAAGTTGCAGGCTATAGTTAGACTTCAGTAACAGTAATAGCTTAGTAGCAAAACATCTTAAGATAAAAACCTCTTTATCCACCTACACCTTTATCAAATACTTGGTGCTTAAAGTAGCAATGGTAATTTAATAATAAAAGAGGCTGGAAGATATATTTTTATTTTATGTATCAAACGTGACTTTTTGAAATTATGTGAAATCTGATTCAAGTTTGAAAGTCTATAGAGAGATTTTAGTGGACTTAAGAGGAAAAAAAGACCAAATAAAGCCTGAAAACTCTGTAGAGAGAGGGTTGTAATGTCTTACTGCAGCAAGTGACAAGCATTAAGATTTCCCATGGTACAGTTCTTGCTCACTTTGCCTTCATTTCTCCCCCCAGTGCACAGCCCAGCCACCAATATCACGAATCACTTTGAATGCTAAAGGAAAAGATATGAAAATAATGTTACAAAGTACTTTCTCATAGACAGTGACTGCTAATAGATTATTTTAAAACCCAAGTTCATTCTAAAAGCAATACTGGCAATTATAAAATGGGAGGGGAGAGGGTTTATGCATAAGCTTTTGAGTCAAAAACTATCTTTCCATTACTGTTAACATTTTTTTCCTTTTAGAAATTTAACATTTTTTTTCCTGCTAGAAATTTTTCTTTCAATTCTGTGTCAGAGTTTAGAATGTAAGAACATGAGGCTTCCATGGTTCCTTTGAGAGATGGTGTGCATTTGTTTGATGTAATGTGGTTTTCAATATAAAACCTCAACTGAGCTTAAAAATGGGATTTTTACCCCTAAAAACTACAGTGTGACAAAGTTACCATTCAATAAAAATGAAAATTACAAAAATGAGCTTTCCATGAGTTATAACTTCATATTCAACCCCAATAATATAGAAGACTTGTTTTGTAATTTCCTTCAGAGAGTATAAAATTCTTAATCCTTAAAAGGAAAAACTAAAAAAAAACCATCAGAGTTCACAAAAGGAAAGATTAATGGATCCTGCACAAGATCTAATCAGATAATACTAATGCACAGACATTAATGAAGCTGTCAAGCTCTATTCACTGTACTGAAGGACTGAAGAATACATTGTCCATTTAACCTTCAACACTGATGTAGTGATTTGTAGTCTGTTAAGTTGGTGTTTCATTATTGGAATCTTGTGCCTTTTTTTATAGCAGGAAATAATAAAGGCATGATCTGAAGGCCAGCTAAATAATGCCTGTTAACAGACATCAGTGATAATTAGATAAGAAGAAATAAAAAAAAGAAAATCTTTTTAGTTCACTTTCTCAGTCTTTCATTAGTGTCTGTAGCATGTAATGTCTTAATTATATTATGTAAGAAATGTTGAAACATTTCCGCCAGGTCAAGAGCTCTTGCATATTAATTGTACCTTAGGGGTTCTGTTTGTTTTCCAGAGTATATTCTGCCTTAAAACCTGATACCTCTTGTACTCACCACAGGATCTGAGGTTGTATTTCCTGTATAAACAGATAGAGTATGATGACTGTAGCTTTTCTAGACATTGCCACACCCCACAAGAGACAGGCTCTGCTACGAAGAACTGAAATAAAACATCATTACTGCCACTTCATAACACAATAGCACTAGATATTGTAAAATCCCTTTGTAAAATCCATACTTACCTTTTTCTAGACACCAACTGTTCTCCACTGTGTATGTACTTGTTGGATTTTTTAATTTATTTATTCATGTTTCGTTAACAAGGATACTTATAGCTTTTGGATATTGTCAGCAGCATTGGGTACCGGAAGATATCTGAGTAAATCCTAGGGCAGGATTCATTTTGCTGACAGCAGATGTTAACTTCTTCCAATTATTGATACTCCCTTACTAATGACTGGTGAAAAACAGACATTCATAACTAGACCAACTGATTTTTTTCTGGAAGAATTTTGGTATGATCACACTAAGGACATCATGGTGTATTTCTGAGATGCTCCTGGCTGAGTTAGAGAAGGTTAAACCTACTCTTTTTAAGGAAGGCTGTTTAGAATATGCATCCACACCATTGATAGTTTTGCATCCTTCTCTGTGAGGAAATACTTTTCTAATCAAATTGTATTTTTCATGTATCCCCTACTAGTCCAACATTCCTGTAATCCAGTCAAATGAAGAGTGTTCTCTTTTTGTATTACAAGAATGAAATATGATGATTTAAAAGTGCATGTCAGTCCTCATGATAAATATTCACGCGAAAAACACATTTGTATGATTTTAGTTAATAAAGGTCTAATTTAGTATTCTTTAATCATTATAGAAACATAGAAGTATTTTAAAATTAAGTAAAATAATATTTCTTCATTATTTTGTTAGTTCTATTTTTCTAGAAAAATAGAAGTTGTATAATTTGTCCAGCTACCCATATTGTGTTGTATGACTTTGTCTATTAAAACAGAATTTTCCTAATATTTTTTTTACTTAGAATGACTGTGCTGTTCACATCAGTATATCAAAAGGAGTTATGTTGTCTGCAGTCTGAGGATGTGTTTCCATGTGTTTAATTACATATCACTGTAATCTCAATCACTCAGTTTCAACAGATATCACTGATTAATGAGGATAAATTAGCTTTCCCTTCTCCACTACATACTTCTGTACATTCTGACTGAAAATATACTTTTTGCTAAAGGCTTGGTGGTTTGGGGTTTTTTTTGGGGATGAGTGGTTTCTTTTTTAGTTCAACAAATGTTGACCTTTTGTCTTTGACATTTTTCAGGTTATCATTTCTTTAGTTAATAGTTTGCTTTTACGGGAAAATGTGAAGTCTTAAGATGTGTGCTTGGTTGTCTTCTCTTTAACCTTGCTGCTCAACTGGTCATATCAGTTTCCTAATTGTTACCACCATAGAATATAGTTTCTGAGACATTTTTCGTCATCCTAACATCACATTATGTTTGCATTACGGCTATGAGGTTTGTTTCATAACATGTATATTGTACTTTAAAACCGGAGTGAAAATAAAAAAATTATTAAACACACTTTAGTAATAAATACTAATTGTATCCGGTATAGCAACCAGTATCTAGAGAATCTTTCTTTCATGGCATATGTGTTTTCAGAGAGCTATGGATACTAAACATGAGACTCAGTGCAAGAAGTAAGCACTTGCATAATGTGAGGATCACATGTATTCCCATTCAGAGAAGCCTTTTGCTGCCACACAGAGTTTGTAAAAGTTCAGTGCCTTTCTGAGTGTGATGTGCTGCAGTTCACTTTTCATATTTAAATCTAGACTGTTTACAGCTGTATTATAGCATCAGCATAATCTCTGACTTTAGGATCCTCATTTGGGATTTATCCTACTGTAACTTGATGGAGAATGTAGGTCCTTGTAGGTCAACAGATGTATGTTTCACCTCTGCTGCTCCTTTGAGTGAATACTGGAATGTTTTGCAGATGCTGACGGATTAATTTGCAAGCACATCTCAGATCCCTCTGATGTATTCAGTCGCAGAACTGCAGAAGACCATTTTTAATCTGTTTTATAGACTTGGAATTATAGTTGAGTAACCAGACTGAAGCTTTAGAAGTGCTTGGGTCTTTTACTGCTTTTCTTAATGATTGAACTTGAAATTGCAAAGGAATAGTTAGCTGAATATTAATACAAGCTGAAAAACCAAGACTATAGATGTGGGGTTAATGGTTCTAATATTAACTTGATGCTTTCTTTCAGTAATTGCTTGTGAGCTAAGATGCTTTTTGTCTCTAAAATAATTTTCTTCATGGGACTGTCCTCCAGATCGCAGATATCTCATTACTTTTAGGGTCATTTTTGATTCTAATGCAGTATTTATTTGAAAAGAAACTATAATTTCAATAAAGAAAATTAAATCAGAAGGAAGGTGTAAAAAAATAATGTACATTTTGCTTAAGAAGCAAAACAAACCAGAACAATCTCCAGGCTGCATCTCAGTACAAAGTAATGTCATTTAAGCAATGTCATTTAAGCAATTGTCACATTTTCTACACAAATTTATACAGAGCTTGGAGTAAAAAAAAAGAACACAAAAAAAAAATCCTACCTACAATTTTCTGAGCAAAATGCTTTTACCTGTAAATAACCTGTGAATATTATATTGAGTTCTTACATCTGGGTACTGTGGCATGTTCTATTTGCCATGATCTTAGATAAAATATTAAAAAGACAAAACAAAGTATTCATTCACACTGGTGAAATAAAAGGTGAGAATTTGGTCCTCACAGAAATCACGGAAAATTTTGCTATTATCTCAGAGAATTGTATCATTCACAAGGTAAACTATCTTTACTGCTAAAGGCATTGGGGAATATTCATTAGTGAGACACTGCAAATACAGTTTTTGAGAAAACTAAAAAATGAGTCTTCAACTGTGTTCTGTCAGTTGAAACTGCTGGTTGTATACAAATAGCAAAGTTCATTTTGTACTTACCAAAAGCTGTGAAACAGTTTTGTTTCAACTTCACTGGATAATAAAATTTCCAAATAACTTTACCTGTATAGGAGTTGGATTTTGAAGCTAAGACAAGCTATACCCTGAGGATAGAAGCAGCCAATATGCATATTGATCCTCGTTTCCTGAGTCTGGGACCTTTCAGTGACATGACAACAGTGAAGATAATTGTAGAAGATGTTGATGAGCCACCTGTGTTTACTTCACGTTTGTACTCCATGGTGGTGTCTGAAGCAGCAAAGGTTGGCACTATCATTGGAACTGTGGCGGCCCATGATCCAGATGCCTCAAATAGTCCTGTCAGGTAATTGTAAGATGACTTATTTATTTAGCCTTTGTATTGAAGGTGTTAATTTTGTGGTGGGAGGGTCTTTATTTACACTGAATCAATTAGTCAGCTTTGTTCCCTTGCAGAGGGAGATTGAGATGTTCTGTGATTTTGCATGGTTTGAATTTTATATACTGAACTACAGAACCTTTGAAAAAAGTATGTATTTAAATATCTGTGAAACAAAGAATAGAAGATATAGTTTCAGGATTCCAAAGGAAAAAAACCCTCAAAATACTACTCATATTTATTTTCCCCTAAGATTAGGAAGAGCCTAATATTATCTACGAAAAATTATATTCCCTTAAATCAACCAAGATCAAAAATTATGATACACACGCATGTGTATGTGTGTGTGTGAATAATGATTGTGTATGCACTAGAAATAAGAACGTAATGGGACGTAGACTCCCACATGGTAAACTTGAGCTGAGGTACCACAGAAGAAAACATTAGTAAAAACTCTTTACATTAGAGAATTGGAAAGGACAAGATGCATCATGTCCTAATCAGGATGCTTAAAGACAATAATATTTTGGGTTTGTTAATTTTACTGGAGACAAATACCTTCCGTTTTAATGGAAAGAGATACAGTCATTAGAGGTGCATGAACTGTCAAGGCCCTCTTTCTTTGTCTTCAGTGTGTGAAGAACCTGCAAGTTTTCCACAATATGATGTCCAGGATCATGTTTTCTTGTATCTAAGGTCAAAGCTCAAGGATAAAGACTCATCACTTAAGTTAAACAAGTAATGAGCTACTTGTTATTTTTCCTATGCAGAGCAGTAATAATAATTCTCAAAGGAACATGCAAAGGATCTAGAGAGTAGTGATTATGACTCAGGAATTTCGTTAATTTAAACATCTGCAGGAGGAACACATACACAATGAAAGTTAGTACTTAGTTTCATTTGTTATTGTTGTTCACTTACGGCATACATAGAAAAGACCTTCACAGGTACTGTAGTTGTTTGGGTGTTATCCATTTTGTTTATGTTAAATTTTTACTTTCATGCATTGAAAATTAACTTGGGACTCTAGAGTAGCTCTCCAATTTCTAAAGCAGCAATTTCAAGTTGCAAAAATAAAGCATATGTTTCACTCCTAGAGATGATGCAAGTGTTCTCTCTCTTTCATTATATACTTGCAACATATTGAAAATAGCTGATTCTTATAATGTATAAACAAGTCCTGGATGGATGGTTGGCATGTATTTACTTGTGAAATTTATGTTTGCTGAGCTCTTCCTTTGCTGTGGCACTGTTTTCTGGCACTGATGTTATCATCTGGTGTAAAATATGATTTAGCAGAATCATTTAGAATAGGATTAAACATAGTTCCATTAATGCAGGCCATGCTCAGAATACTTTTAACTCCTGTGTAAACATAAAGATGAGTTTATTTGCCTTGATCTGGTTAATTCTTACAATTCAAACATAAAAAATAGCTACATCACCAGTGTAACTAACATCTTGAAGATTTCTTCTGCTTCGAAGTTGTTTGGAATTTGAGGGGAAGGGAAAAGTAGTGAGGATTTATCTATATGCTTGCGAATCTGCTCTTTACATTGTTGAAGGTGCTGAAAGACCATATAATTTAAAGCTGTTCTGCATCTGCTATGATACATCAGAGACAGATTCACCTAAAATTGGAATGTGTTAAGGAGGATTAATTCATAAAACTTTGCAGGATCTGTTTAAGAAGTTTAAATTATTAATCTATAAATAACTGTTCCAACTTCCAAATGTTGATACTGATTAAAAATTAGGTTTGTTATAATTCAGAAAATGTTGAAATTACAAGATCAGATACAAAACCCTGACAATACTGGGGGCTGGGGAAAATAATAAATGTTTTGAAAATAAGAGGTTATCTCATATAGACCAGAGAACTGTTGATGTTTGAACTAGCTTAAATAAAGGATTTAAAACTCCTGCAGCTCAAAGATTTTCAAGTATTAATGGCTTCAAGGAATTAAAGGATTAAAAGTATTTAAAATATATTTTTTATAGAATTTGAGTATGGATACAATGCTTGTAAATAAGTTAAGGAGAACTGCTTGCTTTCTATGCATAAAAATTTTTTTTCTTCTTGTTTCATAAGAATCTGTCATCCAATTTATATAACTTGTTTGCTTTCCCTCTCCCCTCCTCCTTTTCTCTCTCCCTCCTTTTTATTGCTTTCTTCCTTTATTTTCTATTTTTGTCTTTCTCACCTCTCCAACTCCTCTTTCTCCTCCTTCTCTTTCCCTTACTTTCTTTACTGTCTTTTAGAGAAAGGTCTTTGGCTCTTCAAGTTGCATAGTGATAGTGTTAATAATTGTAAAATCTAAGGGCTGGCAGGAGATTGAGTCCTAGCTATGGGGCCTGCCAAGATTGACTACATAGCAGAGATGACAGGCATAGTCTCATGGGGAAACTTGCCAGCCACAAAACAGCTGTAGAGCACTGCTGACCAAATAAACAACAGTGCTGGCAGGAAATTAAGTGAAAACGACCTGCAGTTAATGTAAAATGAAAGAAGAAAAGAAAAAGTGAAAGAGGGAAAGCCGTAATCCACAAAACCTCTGTTATTGTTTATCTATTATCTCCTTTACTGGGACATAATACAGTAAAACAATTCTAATTGTGTAACAAGTCTCTGCTCTTAGATTATGCAGCCAAGAGGGATGGATTATAAAGACGGTAACACAACAAAGAAAAAGCTGGTATATTGCAACACAGAACAAAATAGTTCCATGAGATCATTTTATCTAGGAAGTCCTGTTTTTTAACTGTCATCCATAATTCTTCCTTGCCAAGTTGTTCAAATGATTTGGTTACTCTTATATCAGTAATTTAATATATCATCAGTGTGACAGTAGTTGTAATAATCACACTTGATCTGATTCAGACATTTTAATTCATTCTGAGTGTAGGGAAGTGCTCTAGAGTACATACTTAACCTAAATGAGAGTGCAAGAATCTGACCAAATATTAAATCAAATGTTGAGAATATTCCAGTTGTAAATCTAAATCTGCCTAATAACTGTACCTTTTTCTCAAAAAGTTTGCAAGCAAATCACCCACAGGCATTTTGACCTTTTCTCTTATGCTATTTTCTGTTTGCTAAGGATCTCATTTCCCCTTCCTAAAACGAATTGGGAGGTAAAGATATATTGAACCGAAGAGTTAAGGGCATGAGCCTTTATTTGTCTGATGACAGTAAAGCATTGGGAGCTGACAGTGATGACATGCAATCCCTTGACCCTATTCTGCATCATCTTTCTTTTTTCCCCCTACCCAGTCAGCTCTGGGTGACTCATGGGCCCTTCTGCTCAGACTGTCAGTTCCCATGGGATCAGTGCCTGGCTGGCACAGCCTTGTAGCAAACTTCCAACTCACTTTTTCCTTATCTGGCTTTCAGGAGGATACTGTTTCATTAATTCCCGAGTTTGCCTTACAGCAGAGGAAGAAATAAAAGACAGGGGAATACGTATCACCTCGCTTAATAGGACAATGTGGGAGTAGGGCCTGCCACTGTCAGCACAGATCACTGTGGCACTCTCGCCTTTGTATATGGCTTTACTTCCCTCGATGTCCCAGGGAAACTGGAGTGAACAATGTCAGACTAGGGAAACAGGAAACTCTTTCCCTCAAATAAAAAAAAAATGAAATATTTTTACAAGCTCTAATTGAACAAAAATAAAAGGTTTTCTCTCATCCTTTACCTAGGTATTCTATAGATCGAAACACGGACCTGGAGAGGTATTTCAATATTGATGCCAACAGTGGAGTCATTACAACTGCTAAATCTTTGGACAGGGAAACCAATGCTATTCATAATATCACAGTTTTGGCCATGGAAAGTCGTAAGTATCAACTGAAAGATTTTGTTGACTGTGTTTGTGTAAAACTTTAGGTTTGGTTGTGATGAGCTGCACTGAGAGAAATTCTTACATTTTCAAACCATGGCAGATAAAAATCCCCAACTGCTCAATACAAAAGAAACTCATATGATAAAAATTTAAAAATACAGCACTTCAGGTATTTGCTCTTTCCTTTGCTTCACACCTTGTGTATTCTTTTGACTTCTGAAAAACAAGTATAAAGGAAGATGAAAAATGTTAAGTCAGCAGTCTCAGACCAACTGTCATTACAGGAAAGGTGATACGGAATATAGAGGAGAGTGGTTACCCAGTCTTAGTGGGGGCACTCAGAGTTGATTGGTGTTGGTAAACCACAGAATTCTTAGAAGGTATGAAGAAAAAGGGATGTGGATGCTTATGTGGTTTCATTTTCCTGACTAAAGCACCAATGCAGAGGTTATTTTGTACCTGATATTTTTTCTGGTGTAAGATGAAGTGTTAGAGAATATAACCCTTCAAATGCATACAATAATTTTGCTAATACAAGTTTAAATCTAAACTTGTTCAGCTTTGAATACATTCCTTGGAGAATGCTATATTTTTTCCTTTACATTCGATGAATTTATTTCTTCAGATTTCATCCTTATTACTACTCTATTGGGCTGTGATAATAACAGTTATCAGTTCTCTGGCCTTCTATTTTAAAAATCCTCTCTTCTCGCTTTCACTGAGCTTAATTTAATGTTTAACCTGAAAACTTACATTTATCATTTAGTGTCTATATGAATTTCTCTTGTACTGTCAGTAGAATTTTGGTTGAGGAGCCTAAAATGGCAAACAAAAATATTTCTGGGTAGTAACAAAACTGATGAGTTAGACAAGGGACATACCCAACACAAGCAAATGTCTAGGAGCAAAAGCAAAACCTTAAACTGCTTTAATTTATGTTCACAGCCTTCTTGGTTTTCAGCAAGCTTAGATCAGCAGAGGAAGAAGTTGATATCAAAATTGCTTATTCTGTTGTATTTCACATGTGAAATAAAAAGAAAAAGAAGACAAAAAAGCTTTACGATTTACATTTGGATGCATTGATTTAAATACCTAAAATATTTACAAAAATGTGGTTGCAATACCCTATAAAAAGATAGATACATAGTAGAAGTTTTGTATAGCTTTTCATTTTGCCTCGCTCTAACACTAACACCACTGCTTGTAATAAACAAGAGAAGCAAAATAAGTGTTGCACTCACTGATGTACTTAGCTCAAAACACATCTACTGTTGAAATTTTGACTTTAGACCCTCAATGTATTCATATTTTAGCTAAAGATGTGCATCAGTTTGAGAATGATTAGTATTTAAGGTGTTGAACATGTTAATGACAGTACTGAAATACTTTATTGTTTGTGCACTTTAAATATTTTGGGATTTGCTTGGCACTGAAGCCTTCTCTTTTTTTTCTATTATACATAGCTGACAAAATTCTTATTTAAACTTCTTAAAAGCCCAATCCATCTGAATTGCAGCAAAATAAAAGTATTTAACCCATAATAATCATGCTATTCCCAGTATAAATAGTGATGTTCTGGTTGGCTGTGTACCTTGGTGACAGTTTTCGTAATTTTGCTATTATCCTTTCATATGATGTGATTCAATGCTGTGATTAGTGAGTTAGATTTTTGGTTTATCCCTGAGAGTAAAACCTTAGTTTAATTGAAATGGTAGGAACACATAAACATTGTTTCCAGTAGATCCAGAAGACCAAGTCAAGAGCTTCCTTTCTCTTTGAGAGAGTAATTGTAATTGATTTGACATGTATACAAATGAAGAATGCAAATGAAAAGGATACTTACCCAAAGAATAACTTGCAAGGAACTCTTCTTTATTGTTTTGTTAAATGTTTTTCCTATAGAGAATCCAGCACAGATTGGGAGAGGCTATGTAGCCATTACTATCCTTGACATAAATGACAATGCCCCTGAATTTGCCATGGAATATGAGACAACCGTCTGTGAAAATGCTCAGCCTGGTCAGGTATGGCTTGATAGGTTTTACGTTTATTTTTACAGATAGAAAACCAGTTGTTATGGAATTCTGCCAGCTTTAAGATAAAGAAAAATCAGCTTCTGACAATAAAAATGAGACTCATGTACAGTACGAGCAAATAGTAAGAAAGGTGCAGATGTAAAAATTACTAGTTGAAGGTACTTTTAAAATCTCTGGCTTTTTTATGGGTATAACTGACAGATTTTGCTAGTCACCTAATTTTGAATAATATTAAGAACACATACTTCCTCCTAATTTTGCTGGGAAGAGGGAAGTTGTAACACAGAGGTTATTCTGTGACTAAAGACCTACCCTCAAAAATGAGTTATACACTTTTATTCCCCTTAGGAAGTAGGGACCTTAAGGACACAGTTTCAAAAGGGGAATGTATTCCTAGTGTTCTTAATTACCCAAATGTATTCCAAATAGCCCTAGACTCAATTAAAGCTATATGTTGTTGTTTATCCTTGGTGTCTCTCATATTTGGCCTTTTCCTCTCTACTTGCTAAGACCTCACAAAATATATGTATTTTCTCATTCTCTCTTTTGACTCCCAGAAAACTAGTACAGGTTGCACCCACACAGATCCCACATATTCCTTGGAAGTCTTTGCACTTTTGTGCCCTCTTCCAATGTATTGGCCTTCCTGTGTCAGGTGTTTTTTATTGCACATTTCAAAATCACATTATAATCTAAATTCTTAATGGAAAACACTATGACAGAATTCCAGAAAATATGAATATACTTATGGCGTGCCTTTTGTTTTTTTCATTACATTAAAGAAATATAAATTAATTAAAGTGCTCAATAGCATAATGGTTTCCTTGCAAAAGTTTACAACATTGATTGCAGCCACAGATAACTACAGTAAGAACCATACAAAAGATACACTTCTTTTACTTCTGTGTAGCTCTGGTGAATGACAGGACCTAACTTTCTCCCAGGCCCTGTGGATCATTACTGTGGCCAGTAAATTTGGTACAGATAAAGTAAAGAGTTGGGTCACACTTTAATTTTAATAGTGTTTATACATGCTTGGGAGATTATAAAAGCAAAATGGGAGATGATCAGGACTCAAGGGAGTATTGATACTTTAATAGGCAATAGAGGGGTTATTCATTGTATATGTACAATGAAACTCTCACATATTTCAAAATAGGTGATCCAGAAAATTAGTGCAATTGATAAAGATGACCCACCAAATGGCCATCAGTTCTACTTCAGTTTAACAGCAGAGGCAGCAAATAACCACAATTTTACACTGCAGGACAACAAAGGTAAGAAAATTTTGTTTCTGTAAATATTCAACACTAACACCTTTCATTTTCAATACAGCATGCTCGTTACGACCTACATAAACTACTCTTCTGGTAGGGACATAAATTAAACTACAGTCAGCCTGGAAAATAATATTATCTGTAGACTATTTGTCAAGGGAATTAAGCTGTTGTTTGAATCATTTAAAGCCTTGAGCCAAACAGAGTGGCTTCAAATCTTTAAATCTTTTTTTTTTATCAGTCACTCTTCACATTTTTTTTCCCTGTATTTATAGGTTTTTATCTAAATTAGATTTTACCTTAGGGCAGCGACTGAAAAATGTTCAGGATTTCATGTTTTATTAATATAACTCTGGGCATAAAACAGGAGTGCACAGTTAATGGAGACGTTTTGTGATTTGATTTTTGGTTGTTTTTTTTTTTTTTAGAAAAACATACCTTTTCAGTAAGTATACCCCCTTTGGAAGAATGCTTTTGGTAATGAATGCTGCCTGCACTATTTGAGCAGACTTCTTATGACTGCTTCCTCAAAGACTCTCCTTGACATCACATTTTTGTTAGTGAAAATATCTGAGAACACACTTCTAATTAGTGCCCTCATTAGTTGCACTGTATAGTACAGCAGCTGGGCATGTGTCAGTCAGTTTAGCTATTAGCTGAAGCAAATAGAACTAAATAGATTTGATATTGCTCTTGCACTCCTCTTTTATGGATCAGTACTAAACCAGAGCTACAAAGTCATCCTGTTAGTAAAACAAGAAAAACAGACGTGGTAGGCTAGAGGACACTTTTTTTAGAGCCAGATTCAATAAGATTCACGAAGTATAACATGTGGCTTAATAAAGTTCTCTCATGCAGGTCTTCATTGCCTTACCTTGCATGTAGTTACTGAAATGCCTAATTTTCTTCATATGAGCTGCTTGAAGTTAGAAACTGAAGACTCAGTAATGATGATCAAAATAATAAAAATGCAGTAGAATAAGACTATTCAGAAATCTGACATCATTATGAGTATTGTAAAGTACTTAATGAAATTTCTCTTACAGAGAATTTATAATTTGAAAAAAGTAATAGTAGATTTTGGCAATGCCAGTAAAATCACTGGAGTTACAAAACGGAGCAGCAGTTCCCTCTTTTAATGTTATAGTTAATATAGTTAGATATAATTAGATTATGATGCTTAATTCTATGCATATCTCATATGATGCTGTAGGAAGAGATGATTGCATATTTGGCCATGAATAGATAGGTAAGCAGATAGATAGACAGGCTGACCAAACTAACTTTGGTCTGTACATCCAAGGAGATGTAACTCCGTACCTCGCAGGAGCTGTCAACATGTATTGAACACAGCGAGACTTGCACATAGCTTCTCCAAGACATGGGCTTTTTAATCCCACAGCTCAGAGCAGCATCAAACTATACATTTTAGGCTGATTGTATTAGTCATCTTGATTTTCAGAAGAGACTGAAAACAACTGCATATCTTTACTACATGCGCTATTACGTCTACTTGTGCTCTTACTGGATTTCTTTTTTTGCATTTAAAAAATATTTCATTGATCTTCAGAACCTGTTCTGTTAGTATTGTTATTGTTTTCATTAATATAATATCTCTATCTTTAAATAAGATATAGATGCTTGCAAATTGACTTGAATGTATGTAGATACGTAATCTGATCACCAAAGGGTAATTTTTTTTCTTTTTTATGATGATCTCATCTTCAACTGTCTATCAAGAGTGGGAAACTGTGAGCTTAACTCAAAAAACCAAATTGACCTCTGTTATTTTTAAACAGTCTTTCACAGAAAATAGAAATCTTTTTTGTTAATCGGGTATCATTTCTCAGCTAATTGTACCTCTGCACATTCAAAAAATATATGACCACAAAAGCCAAACTAGCTGAAATAATATAAATGTGTTTATAAGTCTTTAAGTTAAAGACCATTGTATTTTATAGGCTTGTGTTTTAGAAAAGTCACATATTTTATAATTTGTCTTTTTATTCCTTTATCTAGATAACACTGCAACAGTATTAACCAAAAGAAATGGGTTTCGAAGACAGGAACAGTCTGTTTTCTACTTGCCAATATTCATAGTGGACAGTGGATCGCCTTCACTTAGTAGCACTAATACCCTCACCATCAGGGTCTGTGATTGTGATGCAGATGGTATTGCTCAGACATGCAATGCAGAAGCGTATATCTTGCCTGCAGGACTTAGCACTGGAGCCCTGATAGCAATATTGGCTTGTGTCTTGACACTGCTAGGTACGTCTTCTTTCTGTTACCCTTATTTTCCATTCAATCCATAGTAGCAAAATATATGTGCGTATAAGCTTCAATATGCCCCTCCACTCTGGTATCTGTAAACAAGCACAGATAACATTCTGGGAAGAACATTATTTTGTATTATGACCCACAAAAAACCCTTTATATTGGGACTTTCAATTTCAGATACTTTGTTTCTATGTCAAGCCTCCAGACATATGTAAGAAATAATAGTTAAAGATAGCATTTGCATCAAACGTAGTATTTAAGAGATAGACAATGCAGCGTACAGAAACACTTGGTTTAGCATATTCACCTTATAACCAGTATTAGTGTGTGTCCCTTTTCCATAGGCATAACTGTTTTTAAACATTTATTGATTTGCATGGAGCAAAAGACATTCAGAAAATACAACAAATTTAATTTACTGATGAGAAACATTTAATTGGATTCTATAGAATGATCTTTTGTTGCTACTGTAACTGTTACTTCTTTTGTTACTTCTGTAAACGGTTGGATTTTATGTTGAGCGCTGGAACTGCAACTACATAAAAGGCAGTGGAAAGTAGTGGAACAGTGTCAACATTCTAGTTTAGTTAGTTACCCATTTACTGCCTAGTCATTAAACAGAATGACTACATGGGAGATTAAATGGTTGAATCAAGGAGTAAAGACAAAGGAGAAGGTGAGAAAAAGTGAAGCTTTGCTTATTGTCTGAAAATTCATGTGTGAAGAATGGTACTGATTCAACGCACAAGAATTTTTAAAAATGTTGTTATCATTAAGAGATTTTTCTATTCCCTGGCTGTACATATCAGTCTAAGGAAAAAGAGAAGACCACAGTCTCCTTATGTGGGTATAATCCCAGTGGTGCTTTATCTTTCACTTTTTTCCTATTATCCAAGTAATTTGGATAGGTCAAATCAAGAAACTTTCCACACTTCTGTTCATGGCAGTATATCCACCATGTGTAGAGATCTCTTCCTTCACACTCTGATTCACATCACTGTAAACCATCAGAAGGAAATGTTCCTTCTGCTAAAAAACTATTTCTACAGAACTCCAAAAATAAAAACCTGTTGCATATTTTTTTACAGAGTAAGAAAAACCACCACCTCTGCAATGAACTCCACCAACTTACTCAGTAGCTATATAAAGGAGGTGGCATTTCTAAAGTTTTCCGTCTGTGTGGCAAAAAAACACTCACTCCATAAGACTGTTAAATCTCACTCAACACATGGTTAGGCCTAGGTTTACAGAGAAATGGAAAGGAATGATTGCCAAAAGTTTTACTGAACATTTTTAAATGCCATTTTTCTAGTAACGTTTCTAGGCAATTTATATACACGAGTGAACTTTATTTGGACATGGTAGAGAAGCTAAATGGTAGAGTTCAAAAAAGACATGAAAATATTCTTTCCTATCAACTGACATTAACATCAGTGGAAAAACACTTATTTTAAACTTTAGTCCGATATACTTAGGAAAAAACTTTGGTAACGATAGCAGTTCATTTGATCCCAAAACAAAATACCACCATTTCTGTTTTATGTAAGAAGATACTTTCTGAAAGTTACATAAGAAACTACTGTAGATACTACACAACCTGTCTTGGATGTAAGCTTTCCTTAAATAGAAGCAATATGACTTAAAGAGGACCACTGAATGGAGACTCAACATGTTACGAGCAGGTAACTTGCTTGTACACCAGTCTTTAAGTACAACCAGTAAATCAAGAAATGGGAGCTCTTGTTCCAGTCATTTTTACAGTGTGCTGAACAAGTGTTTGGAAAAGAATTGAGAGTAAGTTCTCTGAACATAGTGTTTGAATAATGGGCTATCATCACTTCCAATCTAAACTGTTCACTTTGGTTACAGTTCAAAGGTACAGACATAGTTTAGGCTGCATTTATTTGATAACCCTGGCTTTTAGTCCTGCGTTTTGGCATTTTATCCTGCTACTGTTTTGTTCCCAATCATGTGCCGGTCTCCACAAGGAAGAGGTGCCTAAGCATCACTGCTGGCAACAAGTGTTGCCGCTTGTCTGGTCCCAGAGCTTTTCTTCTATCGTTTATTCCTAGAAGAAGTTTTCTGGAACCAACTGCATGGTAGTACTGCTAGGAATTTACCTTTTCGCTTTCGCTCTTCACATTCATTCTCGAGAAAAATCTTGAAGATCCACTAGCACAGTATAGAAAATGGGCTTCAGCTGTTGGCAGGTGGTTCCAGGACTGGGACCAAGGGATGCATGTATTGTGTAAAAGTTTATCAGTGAGAAGTGGATACAGGCTACTGGATCAATATCTTTTTCTGACTCAAGATTAACACGCAGTGCAAATCCAGTCACATTCATCAATGTCATCTTACTGTGAGTGCCAGCTGTAAAGTAGAGGAGTCATAATGTGTGCATAAAGTGAATGAGTGCATGCATTCTGGTACCAGTATCTTTAATTCTCAACTGGCTCTTATTTTCTTAAAGTATGATAGTATGATATACTTTGATAAGTGGTGTTTTCTTGCCCCATGCATGACTTGGTCTAATAAATAACCATTTGTCTTGACCAAGACTCAGATTGTCTCAGTGGAATTTCCTATTTTTCCTATTTTTACTTAAGCAAACAATGCGTTTTAGAGAAGCACAGTATTTTCACTTATGCTAAAACGGAAGAAATTTAGTAAATCATACTATTTTATTATAATTGCATATAACATGGTATAGACTATTTTTTCAAACTAGAATAATTTTGAAAAGTTATAAGCATTTTACCAAAATCTTTTTCTATCCTCATGCTGACGGATGGAGATTTAATTGTAATTTTTATTCCACAAGAAAGTTTCAGTACTTTTTTAATTATTCAAAACAGCTTTGCAATTATGCAGTAAGGCTATGTGTTACAGAAAAAGAAAAAAAAGAAAGAAAGAAAGAAAAAAGAAAAACTATGCTTGCAATGTATTCTATAAAAAGCATATTAAAAGGTAGTTTGATTAATTCTGGACTGTACACAATTTTCAGGGAAGTAAGTAGGAATTTTTTGACTGCTCTGGAAATTACATGGCAATTTAATTCAAGGTAATTTGTTTTTCTGTTAACATCTTTTGGACACAATAAATGTCTTTGTAACAAGTGTTTAGAATAAATTGCTTATATAAAATCACACACACAAAAAAAGAAAACTCACCTGTAGATAAACTGATGGTATTTGAGAGGTTAAATATTTGTTTTGCATGGAAGGAATGGAAAACTAGATTGGCATAATACTTTGTCATGATTTTTTCCTTCATCCTTCTGAATGTGATCTATTAGTACCACCCATTTACTTACAAAGACTGAAGAAAACCTACTATTGGTGTGGTACTAGAATTTGTAATTAAATTATACATTGATTTGAATTCAAAATGCAGCTTTAAATAATTTGGGTTTCAGTTGAAGACAACAAATTTGTTATTATTACCACAGTACCTACAAGAACTCAATTAAATCAGCACACATAACTTTGTGGTTTGCAAACAAGAAGAAACAGTTCTAGTCATAGCATCCTATTCTCTAAATAGGTAAAATCTCTACAGAATATGACTATGTAGTATGTACGGGTTTTGGTCTTGCAGTTCTAAAAGTGATAAATGTATAACTGGGGGTGCCCAAAGCAACACATTTGGAAGGTGGTTGAGTATGCAATGCAGAAGCTGTTTTCTGAAAGTTATGGAGGTAATTAGGGTCACTCAGTGTGGGCATTTAAAGGTCACAGTCACTTTGCAAATATCAGTCCAACCTGATTAAACAACAGTTACAGACGAAGCTTGTTAACTGGGAATTAAATTCAGGTTTCCTGAGTCTTGGCCTCTGTAATCCCCAAATCTCATCTGACTGTAGTGGCAACTGCAAGGTATAACTAAAGAGTTTATTAGTGTGCTGCTTAGATGGCTGAAGATCTCTAAACATCAGCTTTATGAATCATAACACACCTAAGGCATAAACCAGTGTGCACATCTATTTGCAGCTGATGTGGCTTACTGCTATAATAAATGCCAGGGTTAGGGGTCTAGTGTATACAAAGCACAGTAACACTTGTGATTTAACTCTAATTCTTACAGTATAGCTCTGCATATCATCTTCTCCCTCAGGTTGTCTCACGACTTTTATGGCTTCCTTACAATTGCAGTTGCAACTGCAGTTGCAATTGCCTTGAGTACAAAAGGAAAGATTAACACTAAAATAGAGAAATATGTTCAGGTGACATAAACCTGACTTTTGACAAAGTGGAAATTTAGTGATAATTCCATAAAGCACACTGCAAAATGGCAAAGAAAAAATCCACTCTTGTATTCAAAGATGTTTGTTAAAGACTGATTTAAGTGAACTGAAACTACCAATATTAGAGTTAAGTTTATACTGACACAAGGATAAAACTATGTATTATCGCAGCCAATATAAAGACAAATTACTTTTTTTTCTTGGCTAGTGTACCTGTTAAACAAAATCAATATTTCTAATAATTCAGGTAAATCAGAAGAAATAAAAGGTTAGTCGAGATCTATCTTTGCTAATTCTGGTTATTAAGTCTTTAGTTATTTCTAATATCGATTGATGTTTATTTGTTATATCACATATGAAATCAGTATTGTCATTTCATCTCTTTAGCATGAGTTCGGTGTACCAGTATGGAGCCAAATTAGTGCCCTCACTGTGCCTTAGAGCTTTTCCACTGAATTATTTTTTCTTTAAAAATCATTAAATTAGGTTTTTAGAAGTTCAGCTAGTCACTAATTACTGACCTAATCTCTGCTTTTGTCATAAATGTAGGAAAAAATCCCTACTACGACTTAATGAGAAATAAATAAACTTTGAAACCAT
This sequence comes from Empidonax traillii, assembly GCF_003031625.1. Classification (NCBI taxonomy): domain Eukaryota; kingdom Metazoa; phylum Chordata; class Aves; order Passeriformes; family Tyrannidae; genus Empidonax; species Empidonax traillii. The sequence continues at coordinate 53,403 of NW_020955679.1, read as the reverse complement.
TTGCATTTGATTTAGGTATCAGTGAAAATTGTTTAGGGCTTGTTTTCATCTCTGCAGCTCCTGCAATGCAGCTAAAGCTTTGTTCATTTAGAGGTTAAACTTTATTGTTCATAGCTATTGGAAAGGCTAGAAATTAATGATCTTGTATAGTCATCTAAATGCTAAAATATTTAACCTTTAGAAAGACTCCATATTTTTCTTGGCTTCAAGCAAGTGTGAGAGGTAGAAAGAATACTATATAAAACATTCACTGAATCTTGATTTTTATTGCACCTTTAGGCAGACTTTCTTACTAAGTTTCATATATTACACTTATTAACAGGTCTTTAACTTTCAACATAAAGTATGTTAAGAGGGACAATGGAGTGAAAATGCATTTACACTTGAGTTAAATAAATGCTTAATTATATGACAATATAATTTTTGCAGTAAATATTAAAAATAATAAGAATTTATGTCAATAGAGATCTTGATTTAAATATGTATTTGTATTATGAGCAAGCTAATTTCTTTTTCACTTTAAAATATATTGTTTACAGTATGGAAAAGCATTAAGAGTGGATTGCAGTTGTCTCTGATGACAATTTTATGTTCTCTGCTGGATAATGTACAGTTTAATTTGTATTATACAAATATCAGAGTGTTTTGAAATTTCATAAAAGCCACTTTAAAGGTCAATATCTCATATTATTAAAATGCTTATGTAAATATTGTTCAAAGAAAAATGCCCCAAACTACTGCCTTCTGAATTAAATACATAAAGCATGAATCAGGTAGATGCCACTGGCAAAAAAAGTAAAAGATGCTGATTATGCAGTAATATAGCCAAAAGACATCTCTTAGTAGATGGATCATTAGGTGTGCACCTGGTACCTACTGAAAAAAAAATTGCTGTCCAATATATTTGTCAAAAAGTTTAGGGAAAAAAAACCACCTTGTTGAATTCTATTTTTAGAGATGTTGCTCTAAAGGAAAATAAAAATATTACAGAAAGTGATTTCCATGACTATTCCAGAATTTAACCAATTCTGA